>NC_044204.1:26734410-27036718 GCF_900880675.1 Sparus aurata | reverse complement strand
GTGCAAGGTCATACAAGATAGACACACAAGCCTACAGGACCGTCGGATAGTTAGCTATTGAAGAAGCCTCACCCTTATGTCGCAGAACCTGCAGAGCGGCATTGGACGGATCTAAATTAAATTCTCTCCGCTCACTCCAACATTTGCTTCATGCAAAGATCCGAGAGCAAGAGGTCAACCCGGTTTGCTAGAGTGGCGCTTTCAAGCTACATGTTCCGCCTGGTTCAATTCTCTCTGGTCTACCCACAAGGGCGCCACCCTGGGGTGTATAATAGGGGCGCAGCCAGATGAGCCGCTGTATATGGTGGGGTTGGCACCAAGTCGTAGCAGCTGAGATCAGTTGTGCTCGCAATTATTTCTTTTTAATGCTGTTTTTCTTGAGATCACAAGTTAATAATTCCATTATCTCCAGGGAATAAGCTTTGCTATCTCAAAATCAACAGCATCACCGTCAGAAGAAAAAAAAAAAAAGAGTGTTTACTCATATTACGTAATTATCAGCACAAAGCAGAATTATTGTCCTTGTTTACCGGGCAAAATGGCTATCAAATGTACGTATTTTACCATCCACTCAACAGATTGCCGTTGTTTATTTGGCAGGTGAGCGTGACACATCTATCTGCCACTTGCATATTCCACACCATTTGATTAGTCGCCGGTGCCTATTACGAGGCCTGTCCATCACTGATCCGATGTATCATGCTGTCGTTGCATGGACATGGTCTCGACAACTGTCGCACCTCATTTAAGCTGAAAATGTTGGATCCAGGAGTGGCCATTATTGATCTATGCGCCGGACTGTACTTCAATCAAAGGTCTAACACAGGCAGAAATGGCATCGCGTCTGTCTTTCTGCAGATAACATTCAGATCCGTCCTCGTCGGTTCAAGACCGGCCCGGCTGGAACTTCACAGGCGAGTGCAGATCACTGATCAGCAGGATCACTGGAGTGAATGTAACTGTACTGTTCAGCCACGAATCCTCCACCAACGGGCATGGCAGCGATCTCGACGGCTGAAATCAGGTGTGATCAAACCAGCCTCTTGAGTCCACAATAATTACCTCCTCTGGTGAATAGTTTTTTTTTTCTTTTCCTCAAGTCAAACTTTTCCGTGCGATAATGGGATAAATGAGTGCAGCACCATGATGAAAAGGCGGTAATTGCGAGCGTGGCCACTATATGCTCCTGTAGGTGACTGTTGATTGAAGGTTAATCTCGTTTTATCCAGATTTTGATGTTTCTGCTTAATGAATCTGCTGCCGACGCGCGCAGTTTGATTATCAGTAATTATTGCGGTGGCTATTTTAGTAGGCGACATATGTTTAAGTATTAACAAGTCGCCGCAAAGCCCCGTGCTTCTTCACTCGTTTTTTTTCTCCTCTTCTGTTTTTCACTTTAAAAGCCGCGAGTGATATATTAGCCTGTCGCTGCAGCTAAATTTGTTGTTGACAGTCGGTAGCCTACAGACAACACCCCAACGTCTGGTTACCTGCTTGATTTGTCTTTGTTGTCATGAGAGAAGATCTGAATGAATGTCAAATCATAAACCATTGCGACCTGTGATGCCTCAAGTGACTTACTGTTTTTTGTCCCTTTTCTTTTTTTTAGGGGAGGGGGGAGGCAAAACATCATTGGTCTGACAAAGGCAGAAAAGCTCAGCTCCCTAACAATAGTGAATATAACTCCTCCACATGCTCGCTGCTCCAGTCTCTCCATAACAAAGCCATCAGACACATTTGCAAGGTTGGTTATGTCATGTTCCTTTTACAAAGCAATAACCTCCAGCTAGGAGACTCTAAGGGATTGGAATTTTAGTTCCCTCCGTCATTTGTATGTGTCGAGGTGCCCGCTGTGGCAAATTGCAATTCCACATCCCATAAGGTCAGCCCGCGCACTTCCTCCTTGTTTCTCTTTCTTTGGGCGGAAAATGACACTCAATAAGGGCAGACTGGCGGAGTGTAAGAGGAGGGCCTTAATCCCCTCGGGAAGTTTAAGTCACAGAGATCTGCTATTAGTTTGGACTCTCAGCCCTCTTCTCAGGGCAAAAAATGTAAATGACCCAAAAAAAAAAAGCAGGGCTTGGAGATCACTTGCATGCCAAAAAAAGGACATCTTTGCATGATTTCTAATACACATTAAACATGACTTATCCCAATAAAGATGGTTAGGATGAAATGTAGTGCTGTTTATAGGGTTATATTTATTTCAGGAGACAAGTTACAACAATTACTCTGTTTGAGAATAGTTTCCTCACTTCTTGTTACAAAATGTCATGCTTTCCACAAAAAGTCATTTTGAGGAAGGAAAACTTCCAGTGCTGTCGAAATTGAACCCATCATTACAGCGTAGAGTCCCATCTTAATGCTTTTAATGGAATACACAGTCACCAGAGATTTGGATGAATTGTATTCCCTGGCTTTTGTTTCATAATGTTTAATATAAAAAAGATGCTACCTCTAAGCCAGTTGATCAGGATGAGCGTCGCGGCAGAGTGGCATTATAAACCCAACAACGCTCGCACATACGCACGCGGCACAAACACGTGCGCTCTTGCCCAGCACAAAAAAGCGTTTAAGATGAAGCGTAATGGCCGACTATTATCATTTTGACTTTCTCCGGTCGGACACTACTCTGAGTCATTCAGCCAAAAGGTCAGAGCTGTCCCCTAAAAATCAGGTCATTTGGCTCGTCCTCCTTTTTCTGTTATCGCTCCATCTCCGGTCTGCTTTCATTTCTTTTTTTTTTTTCATCCAATTTCTCTTTCTGTTCTTTGTCACCTCTTTCACTTTTTTCTCCTTTTGTTGCTCTCACACACTTTCTCCGCCCCCCCCCCGCTTGGGGAGACATGAATGCGGGCGGCAGATGGCTGGGATGTTTCGCGTCTCGGAGGGATCGTGCTCGTCTCGTTTCCCCCTCCTCTCTGCCTGCCAGGAGGTCAGCAAGGTGGGCTGAAGAGTAATTGGCAACTGGCAGGGAGAGAGCTGACACAAGGGCTGTTGAGGGCGGCATTAATTGACAATTGTAAATAACAAATGGAGCTGATGATTCAAATTACCTGTCCACACGATTCCCCCCATTAATTGTGTCCTGAAACGTGACCCAACATAACAAATGGTTTTTAAAATTTCTGGTCTCGGCTAATGCCAGGAGTTTTTTTCAGCCAGACGGAAGGGAAGGGAGAGAGAGAGGGAGGGAAGGGTGTCTGAGCGAGAGCCGGAGAGAGAAAGAGTGAGACGGAGAGAAACACATCAAGGAACAGATTGTTAATATCAGCCGTTTCATCTGGCCGATTGTGAAATAAATGGCAATGGGGCTTGCAGTAACATGGTGCGACACGCCGCGGCGTCTAATGGGACGAGCAGCTCTCCACCAGCAGGGACCTAATGAAGTGCGACATCGTTTTTCACCCCGCGACCACGACAATGTCAAGGTGCCGCAACGCGCCATTTGTGAAAACGACGGTGGCAGGACATCACCTGCTCAACTGATGGACCAGCCAGGCATCAAACCCCTCCACACAACCACTTGGATGACTTTGGGAAAATCAGGCATCAATACCATCAATCGACCTTCTGTTGACCATGAAAAAGACACCCCCATCCTCTTCCTCCCCCGTGCTGTTTGGCCACACACCCACAGGACAACACAAGTCAGATGGGAGACACAGGAGGCGACCTTGTCGAACACAGTGCACTGGGACATGTTTCTATTATTACAGGTCTGGAGGCAGTCATGCGCCAGAACACAGAGCATGTTTTACGGGGAGGGCTTTTGACTGATGACGGGGGGGAAAGTTGCAGAAAGGCTGCAGTGGCATTTGATTTACTGGCTTCTTACTGCACTGTAATGAGGAGTAATTCTGTCTTGACACCCCTACGTCTCCCTTCCCTGCCTTCCCTCTTTTCCTCCATTCTTATCTGGCTCCCGCTCTACCTTAGCCCGTGGCACCCCCCTCCTCCTCCTCCTCCTCCTCCCCCTCCTCCTTTAGTGCGGTTTGTCACAGTTTTAAGACTTAGCCTCAGCTTGCTCTGGAGTTTTTAGTGCTCTTTCCTCGAGGCGAGAAGGAAACCTGACGTGTGTCTTATTAACCAAAAGGATTCGGCATGTATCTTCATTAACAGGCTATTAAGACGAAGACATGCAAATATGAGAAAAAAAAAAAAAAAAAGTGACTTCTCCTAACCAATATCCGCCAGGGAGATTAAAGATAACCGAGCTGATTTATATTTCAGGGGAAGATGTAATGTTATTTAGCGCGAGTTCAGAGGCCAAGAAAATCATTTGTTGGGATGAATAATTCACTTACTTACGACTTTGGTCCTGCCGGCGCATATTCCAACAGAGACTCCTGTTAACCGTCTTTTAAAATGACTCAGAGACTCACACTGGACACAGTCCTCTGAGGTGAGGAGGCGAACGCGGAATCTGAAAGCCACAGCCTCTACCTTGTTCACCCCGCGCGACAGAATGGTTAATTTTCCGTCAGGGAGGCGGATAAGTAGGCGTTAAGGAGAGAAAAAACGCCATTCAGACTTCTATTCACTCGCGGCGATGAGCAAAAGTCATTTTCGAGACTGAATGTTTGTGAAACTGTCTTCTGCACAGCTCCAAGGACTGCCATTGGTGTGTAAAAACGGTAAACACAAATGGAAAAGACGTACACAGACACATAGCCAGATGTATAACAGTGGCCATGATTCTCACTGTCAGGTGTGATCAGCCATCTGTCGGACGAACAAAGTTAATCAGAGGCAGGTCGAAGAGGGCGAGGGGTTCAAAGGGAATGCAGCGTCAATGTGTTGTACACCATTAATGAAGAGAACTGCATCGGAGTTTTCAAAAGCTTCGCTTTTTTTTTTTTTTCCTTCCTCCCTCCGTATCGGTCTGCTCTCCCACCAGAGCAGACGAGTCAACCGTAATTTCTCTCCTGCAGATGTATTCGAAATGGAAACAGACATAACTCTCTCTCTCTCCCTCCCTTAGTCTCTCTCTTTCGCACTCTTTCTCTTCCTCCTCGATTCAGAGTCTTAATTAGCCAAAGCAAAAGCAAACAAGCCACTTTATGTTCAATACATCTACTCGAGACGGGCCATTTAAAGCCTACAGTCTTTTTCAGGCCTTGCGGAGATAGCCGACTTTAACAAAAAAACAAAAAAAAAAATCCACTCCTCCTACGTCTCTGTGTTCGCTTTAATTTAATACCTGCACACACCCACCCATTATCTTTATGGCACGGCCCAAACGTGGGTCTTGGAAAACCCTGTGACCGTTCTGTGCTCATTAAAACTTCACACTGTGGTCCGTGACTAAGGTATCGGGGTTGCTCTCTGATGATAAAGCTAGTGAGGATTGGATGCCAATTATAAAACGAAGCATTGTTAAAAATTCTATAGTACCACGTTTACCTTCAAACCACTTAAAGGGAGCAGTCCATTTTAATATTCATATTTTTTTTTTATTTGTATCCCCTTAGTGTAACTCTCAAAATGACACCTTTTTTCGGGGGGTTGTGTGCTGAACGATTGGGCGATTTAAGGCGGGCGGAGGGGGAATGACAACACCCTCGGCAGCAAATGACCAAAATACTACTACCCTTGGTAACCAGCCTTCTCTCTCCTACACAATTATCTGATTTTGAAAGAGCATTTTTTGTTGGGGGGTGTATTTTTTAAGGGCTTTTCCCACTGTACCTACTTTATATAGTGTGTTGCTTTGCTTGTGTCTTTGAAAAAAGAAAAAAAAAAAAAAAAATCGACTAATTTTGGTTAAACTCAAGCTGTCATTTTCTTTAGTCGGTGGCCCAACAGTGAAATTAGGTCTCCAAGCAAGTAAAAGGTGAGATGTGGAAGTAGCAAACACGCATTTTAGTTTGATTAGTTGTTTACACTTTGAAATAACATCATGGAAGAAGAAAATTTAATCATATTCAAGCTACGAGATGCATTGGATATTGGGCATTTCTTCAACACCGCCTCCCCCGAAGATTCCAGGAACTTACTAGACACATTTTTACGCTTAGGTTTTGTACGAATTAACAGACGGGAGAGTGAATCAGTTTTTCTCATCACAACTCTTCGACGCAAGAAAGCCGATCAGTTTATCCACAAAACATCGAACGCCTTTTTTCAGGTAAATTACCCAAACCTAGCGTCATTTTTTTTTTTTTTCAGTTGGTAAGTTGGATGTCAGCTACTCATTTGCTAACACGTCCATAATGCATGTTAGCTTCTGTTAGCGGGTAATCCACATAAATTCAGTAAATGCAAATTGAGTTGTATTTTTTGTTTTTTTTTTTGGTGAGAGGAAGAATAACGCACTGCTGTCCCCAGGTAAGCAGTGCTGAGTGTGATTAAACAGAGCCTGCAGTCAACCATGAATAGTAACCATCAATGTTTTAATCTTAGTAATATACAGTATTAATGAACACATTAATGAACAGTCCCTTTGTGACTTTTGTTTGAAGAATCTTTTGCACACCCAGAGAGTGTCTCCCAGAGGCCACTCTCTTATTTCTCCGACTGAAGGTGAAGCGGATCATACACTTTATGGATTTGGGTCTCAGGATAAAGGCAGCGCGCCGTCTGGCGATTTCAGCACAATCCTTTTTTCCCCCCACAGGTGGATCAGATCCCTGCGGCACAACCGTAACCCCTCCTCACCCAGATGATAAATATTTCAGGATGAGAAATCAGTGGATATAAGGGAAGCCGTAAAGCCGCTCTCTGGGTGACTTGGGAGACTCAAGTTCACATTACAGGGGTGGACGGGGAAAAAAAAAAAAAAAAAAACTCTCATCAGAATTTGTCACAAGCTTTATGCGGTTAGCCATGCACAAACTCCAGGCCGTGCACAAATTAACCGCGACCCACATTCCTTTCCACACAATTCAAATAGTCTTTTGCGTCATGCTTCTAAATCTCCTTTGAAAGTGATATCAAAGTGATTTTTTACTTTCATCAATTATACAAGAATTCAGAAAGTGATAGAGTTTGGGTTCGTCATTACAGATTCCCTTTACCAGGGCGCCATTGTTGATTTCGCGAAACCGAGTGTCTTCGCGGATGAAGAGACGAAGCCACGGTGCGAACCGATCACGCGAAAAACACGCTGTATAATTAATCTTTTTACATGTGCGCTTAAGCCCCGCCGCCATAACACTTTGGGCGTTGTTTGTGAAGCGGCCTCGGCGATCTCTGTACACACTGCTACACATCCATATCATTTTACGGATATATATATATATATATATATATATATATATATATATATATATATATATATATATATATATATATATATATGATCTCCGCGGCGTCACTTTATGGTCATTAAACAGGTTGCATGTGCAGGTCACGGGAGCTGTTCCCTCTGTCACACTTTGCCACACTGGCCAGGCGCTGTTTTATTACAGTCACTAGAGCGCGAGCTAAAGGACAGCTCGGGGAACAGTCCATCCACCTTGTGTCTCCGCTGCTTGGTTCATGTGGAGCAGGTGAAGGTCAGTCTGAAGCTGAGGGGATATCAAAGCCGCTGTGTCTGTTAGACCTCTCTGTCACTTTATGTTCCCTTTCAGTAAAGTCTCTCTCCCTCTCCTTCCACCGCTTTATTCTCCAGCTTCTCTCTGACCTCACTATCCTCTCTCTCTCTTCCTCCCCCCTCCCCGTTTTCCTCTCCTTTCTCTGTCTATTCCTTCGCTCTCGGTGTGCGCGCCAACTTCCCCCTCGCTATCTTTTTTAGCTCTTCCTTCCTCTTTGTGTGCGTTTCTGATTCAACATAGCCTCGATACAAGACACTTTCTTTTTTCCCCAGGCACATGCCAGTTGAAGTGCTGACTCCAGATCTTCAAATTCAATGAGTCCCATGCAGCCTGCACATCTGCAGAGCCTCAAAGCAAACTTCATTTGTACCGAGGGCGGGATCATCATGTGTTTAACTGGCATGGATACCACCAGTGGAAAGGTGCTGTTGCATGACGGGTTCCTGTGAACATTGTTCCTAAAGGTGCAAAGAAAGAATGACAAGAATATATATGATGTATACACTTGTTGAGGAAAATGTGCATCATCCAGACGAAGAGGATAAGAGTCCAATAGTGCACGGACACCAAACGTGGAGGCTATTTGGTAAGCGCGGGCTGCTAACAGATTCTGTGTGAATAATTAAATTACCACGTCAAAATAGGATTTACTTTTTCACTTGAAGTTGCAAGTTAAAGTCAATGCCTTGTCACTGTTGCGTGGTATTACTGAGGCCTTTGTAACCATCCGAGTTCACTAAGTGTCACCATGACCTGGGGCTGTGGTGGCAGGGAGAGAAGTGGCTTTTACTCATATACACACACACCTAGCAGCAGCCTTCACAGCCATGTATTTGTACTGTTGGCCACCGAGCGTATCAACCGCAGCAGTTTGGATTTAGTGGTTTGCTCCGGGAAAGTAGTTTTTTAAAGCTTTGAAGAACACTTTCTTCCCAGCAGTCTCAGGGATTTGACTGTTGAGCAGTCAGCTTGTCACAAGATTTCACAAAATCATGACAAATTCACATTCAGGCACATGGTTGGCTAAGATTTGACTTGTTGTTCGCGCACCAGCGGCCGCGCACTCGAACACCTGTCTTCTTCAAGTTTTTAGGAAAACCTAGTACAGCTCAAAAACTAATGTTCAGACTTTGCGAGATTGTTACATCCCACAAACATAGCACAATAAACAGTGTGTGTGTGGCAAGACGACGTGCACACTGCCGGTACCTAATGTTACTATGAAGGTTATTTGTATTACTTTGTATGAATCTGCTGTGTATGTAAATCTTAACATAAAACACTCGAGCATTTATTGGATAGAGCAGCACAGTTTGGGGTACACAGAGTTTGGCATCATTTTTGGAAAGATATAACCCAGATTCAACATCAGAAAAGGCATGTATTTAAAAAAAAAAAAATCAATAAACTTGATGAGGCAAAGCACATATTATCCTCATTATTGGGGATAAGGGGCCACAAAAGTAAGGTGTCACAGTAATGTATCATTTCAAGCAGTAACGTAGTAATATAATGTGTTTCCAACTTAATTTTGGCCATATTAGTAAAGATTAGGGCTGTCAAATGATGAATTTTTTTATCGCGATTAATCGCATTTTGTCCAAAGTTAACTTGCGATTAATCGCAAATTAATCAAAATTTTTTGGGCACATGTTCTTTTCTGTTCTAAATGCTTTCTGCATCTGCCATGTGTTTGGCTTGCAAATGATATTTGAGACTCGACGTACTTCAATGGTAACTCATTTCATGTCGACAGTATGTGCAGATAACTTTTGTCCTATTGACCGAACTATCTGGCAGTGTTTTGAAAGTGAATTTGCCATTCATAAGTCCTTTCTCCATTTCCGTTCGCTTTCGCTTTTCAGTCCACCGTGTTTTTCCCGAACCGCCAACCCTGCTTCTTCTTCTTCTGATTCCCTTTCTTATTCTTCTGCCACCCTCTGGATCAAGACTACAGGTGCCACCAATGGCCGTAAATCAAACACTGCGCATTTCTTTTTTTTTAAAATACCGAGCATTGAACGCGCATTAAAAAAATTAACAGCGTTAAGAGGGTTTTGCGTTAACTTTGACAGCCCTAGTAAAGATGTAATTTGATGTTAGATCCTTACCACACTACTTCCGCCAGTGCACCACCAGAAAACCATCCCACGAAGGAGAATCGTGTGGGCAAAACGCTGAAATGTCTGAATAGCCTACTCCAACTGAGCAACAGGAGGCACTGAGGGTGTGTGTGTGTGTGTGTGTGTGTCCGTGACCATGTGTTTAATTATCCTCTGGTTAAAGTCGGCAATCACCGGAGAGCCCAGATCTTTCCGTTATCATCCAGCAACTTTTTTCTCAATCTCCTCTGTGAGTTGATTAAGTAAAGTACATTTCCCCTCCATTCATCAATCCAATAAGAGACAAAGTAGAGTACATTACAGCTGATCTCGACAGCTCCGCCCTCAATGATGCAGCTGTTGAGAAGTCAAGGATAGACCCACTTTTCAATCGCGAAAGTTTAAAGAACACACGTGATGTCCTCGACCCCAGGTGTCGATTCCTCCAGACGGTCCGGTCTCTGCCAACTGCTGCTTCCCCGAGAATCTCGCCAACTCCAGCAGCTGTCTGCTTGTTAACAGGGTTGTATCCAAAACCAGCAGCATCTGTCCCTCTTGCTTTGGTCAGGTAAAACAATTAACCAAACAGGGAGCCATTTTGTTGGTCTGATATTTTGCATAAAAAAATAAAGTCAGGTAAAGTCAAGCAGACAGCTCGCATACAGCTCCCACTCAAAGCAGCCACGCACTTGGTTAGGTATAACTCTAAGCCTTAAAGTCATTAAAATGAGAGAGTAATATTACAACCAGTGTACCGTTGACATCAACAGAGAAATTAGCTAAGGAGACCAAAATCCTTCTATTTCTTCATACTTCTCTGGTTATTTTGGTGAAAGTAGATCAAAAGTAATCTAAAATGCATTGCTACACTGACAGTAATACTGTAAAGTAACTTATTACTTTCAAATAAAAGTTGGTAATATGCAATACATTACATTTGGGGGGTAATTAGCCCCACACCGATGCTCTTTGTAATGTTTTAAATTGGGTAGTGAGTCAAAGGTATTAGCAAACTATAATATTCATGTTTTACACAGCATCCCAGTTTCTTTGGGTTTCATAAGGATTAATAAGTAATTACATTTAATGGATGTTGCCTGGCACCAGTCATAATGAACCAGATAACCGTTTTGTCCATCCTTTGTTAATTTGGTAATGCAGTGAAAAGTACAGATCCATCATGGAAGAATTTCCCAAGAGGAAAACTGATGTCCTTGTGTGGGAGGTTCACAGTCGCCACGAGCAAACAAACTGCACCTTAAATTAAATTGGCATGGGAGGAGAAAACATATGTCGCCCTGGTCCTGGGAGAACCGTCGCCCAATGGAAGAAATAGCTCGGTGTCATTGGGCGAAGAGCCAAAATGAATCACCGTCGGACCGCGCAGACGATGGCTGCAGGAAAGGGGCCATTCATCAGTGCATTTTTCAATTCTGCCTAGAAACAATAGTCAGGTGGCCATGTAATCATTAGAGCAACTTGTGTTTGCTGTAATCATTTCTCCTGTTCACACGGGCCATAACACAATCCCATCCTAATGTGATTCCAATGTAAGTGAGAATGGGAGAAAAAATCAACAGTCCCTGATTTGTGCAAAGTCCTGAAGTTTAATATAAGGTTTCAACAATCGAGCTGGCCTTGCTTTTTTAGCACAAAGTTCCCTCTTTGTCTGACAGTCCATCCACTGCAGCTCAGCACGCACACACACACACACACACACACACACACACTGCCTGTGGAAAGAATGGTGGCGGCAGCAGGGAGAGGGAGGCTGCCACTCTCATGAACTGCGTCATGTTTTTATGAAGGTTCAACTTTTTCAACTTTCTACTGCGGCTTGCTGTGCGACCATGGCAACCGCAGAAACCACGGTGAGGAAAATGATCCAGGGGCTGATTTTACTGGTATTTGAGTTATTTGACTCAAACAACTCTTCATCAGCAGAGAACAGAGACAGATTAGCGAAAACAAAACGGTACTGGAGCTACGTTGACGTTAAAGTCTAATCACCCAGACAATAAACATTTATAGTTAGCAGAACTTACTGTTTTTCATATTGCTAATTATTCCTTGTATTTTAAGCTAGAACCCACTCTTTTTGTAGCTGCTTGTCAACATTATACTGGTTGTTTACTGGACAGCATTGGTGTTGTGTTGTCCAAGCAGTTAGGACCGGATGTAGCCCGGAGCTACTGTGGCTTCCTTGTGCAGAATAGAGAACATCAATGTTGCCGGGCAGCAGCAACCACTGGCCGTCTGCCAGCACCTTAACTCAAACTGATGAAACTTTTTATGAGCTTCAAGTAAACTTTGGATTGCATTTTTGAGCAAAACTGGGAGCTGTGGATTTTGTCCCTCATCACCGCTGTAAGCACATAATGAATTGCAAACCTATACTTGCAGGCTTATGGCTCCTGATTTGGGATTTCTTTAGATTTGTGTTTTGAGGCTGCAACCTCTAGTTGTAATTATTACTGCAGCAATAGAGGAAGTTAGGTGGAATAGTATAAAACCTGCATACAGTAAAGAGGAGGTTGGAATGGAAGATTGGCTCAAACAAACAGAACTTTCACCATGGAGACTGGAAGTTAATTTTACTTTTCCTTTTAATTTCATTTTGGGATCTGTGATGTATGTTGTTTTGCGAGTCACTGGCAATCAACCCCTACTCAGTTGTTTAGGAAGGAGGATTTATTGCCATGAGGTCATGTATGTCCTGCTGCTACAGGAAAATGTTCAGTACAGTTCGTTCTGAACGCCTTTCTCTGATGGCAAAGGAAGGAGGACTGTCCTCTCAGTAGCAGAACCCCAGGAGAACAATGCAGAGAAAATGCCTAAGAGTGTGGAGAAGTCACACTCTATAAAAGAATGAAGCAACAAACACAGCATGAGAGTTCTTGATCTGCAGATGGCACTGATAATCTAATTTCCATCTATAGTTCTGCAAGATTTCTCTGTTTCTCAACAATTAAAAGATGAACATAAGTTTTCCTAACGCAGACAATGATTTGAGCGTAATCAAATGTGAATGCGACTTCATTTTCTTTCTTGTGAGTGTCACAGATAAAGATGCAGGGTAAACTCAGAAGCCTTCACTCATGCATCACCTGCCCGAACACCAAAAAATCACAGCACGACTGTGACGTGAACCTCTGACTTGGTCTGAGCAGGTAGGAGAAGCGACGGCACAGCTGCAAATCCATGACACCAATAACCTCAAAGGAGGCACATTGACACGAGATTTGCTAAATTTGGCACAATTCGACAAATACTCTATTCTCGGATCATGCGCAATGAACAAATTAGCACATTTTACTCACTCCCTTTTGATCAGATTGATCGCTGGCTGCTATTAGGTATCCTCACTCCTATTAACCACTGCTGAATGGGCTGTGTCGTTTATTCCCCGTGCTTGACTGCTTAACCGAAATAAACCTTGGGATAATTGCTATAGGAGTGTACGGGGGTGGCAAATTGAGGTTGTGCAGTGCCCTACAGCCTATTTATAGATGTTCAGCCAACTGCTTTATGAAATAAAGTGAGAGCTAGCTGGTGCAGCTGTGTGGGTGTGGGTGGGAACCTGCAATATGCATCTGTATGTTTGCTTAAATGTGTGTGTGGCGGTGTTTGCATTCATGGAGGTGTGAGCTTGCGCGTTGTGCATATTGCATGGACTTCACAAGGTCGTATCTCTCGCGGCACACGATGTGTTTGCCGCTTTTTGTTCATCTGCACGCTCTAATGGACGCTCATCCACTGAACAGACATTCTCCACATGTATTCCGACTCCCAGCTTATTAGTGGGCTTCATGACTGACTGAAAAATAAAGGATTTGTCTCTTGCTCGAAATTTCAAATGTTTTCATCAGCTCATAAAATCTAAAGTCTGTTTGTGTGAGTGAAGGCTCGCATAGGTGTGTTTCGCATCTCGCAAATCAATATGTCATTTTACATTTGTGAAGTCCAGTCCAAGGCTAATCTTGAATCAACTGAAAACTGAAAAGCAGCATTTACGGTGGAACTCTATTGTCAACAGTCGATAGTTTATGAACCGGACTGAGTTCCTAAGTTGCCGGCAACGTTTTGCTACAGGAACATGGCAATAAACTTTTTTTTCTTTTTTTTTTTTTTTCAAACATAATCCATTTAAAGTGCTATTTCTTTTACAGTAGACATTAGTGTAGTCGCTGCAGTTGACACAACTGGACTGCAACTTGACCGTATCGACACTGCGTGGTCGGGCGCGTTATGTAACCGGAGGAGTAGGTGATCTGTCTCTGCTGTACTCAAGACACGGTCTAGTTTCTTTATGTGACCTCCATGTGGCTCTGATGACAACCGCCCACTCACACTTCACTTTTAGAAAAACTCGATGTTCGCAGCACCAACACACTCGCATTGGTCTTACTGTACAATTCTCCACCCTGAACTATGAACTTCACTGTCTCCACTACATTCATGCCATTATCCTCTGATTACTTAAAGACTCCAAGGATATGGAAACATTTGTCTACTACCTCGAGTTATCCTGATTAAAAAAAAAATTATACATAAAAAAATGAGGTACTTGCACTGTAATACTTTTGTATCTTTGTGAATAAGAAAGCATTCACATTCCCATGACCATAAGCATACCTTAATGTGTGTGGGATTAGTCTTTGGGGCACGTATGAGAGCCACATCAGCTTCTTTTGATTAATATAATATCTCTTTCTGAGTTTAATTCATATTTCTGGAAGTCTTTGTAGGGATAAGCTTGAACCAATCCCAGGCTCTTGAAGGATCAAGGTAGGTCTATTATTATGAAGAAAGACTAATGATGTATTCAGACTGCTGGTAAAAAAGCTGGCCTGAACTTTCAACTGCATCTTTGCGACGATGTTGCTGCCTACGCTTGGCCGCTTCATATAGTCGTTGCAAGTTTATACATTAGAGACTGCAACAATACCAGCGGCTCTAGACTGAGCTAAATGCTAATGTCTACGTGCTAAGGTAGTGACAGTAACAATGTTAATGTGCTAATGTCGAGCAGGCAATGGCTTTCATGATATCTAAGTTTTGCATGTGAGTCTGCCAACATTTATTAGCTAGCATTGAATATAAAATACAGCTGAGCCTAATGGGAACACCATTTTTTACAAGTCTTTGGTCATACATACACCAAAATATTGACTTGGATTTGAGAGCTCACATGATCTTGGCGGTCTTTAAGCTATAAGCTCAGAGCCGAACACACAGGTGTTTAACCAGTCATCATTCTATGGGGAACTTGCAGCTACAGCCGTGGTTTGGCTGTTTGAAAAACAAAAATGGCACCTCCTTGAGAGGTTTGTATAGCTGCAATAGCATCAGAACTTGAAAATAATGAATATTGCACTGAAAGAATATCAAAAAATGGTACGAAAGGCAGTCCTCAATGTAGTATATATTTTACACTGGCTTCAGTATGAATTTGATTTACCAGCTGGTTCCGCTGGTGGTATCACTCTTCTACTGTTGATCTGACTGGTTAAAAGCTTGTGATCGACAGTGATAAACTGATGGTTCGAACGTGCCCTTTCACAAACAGTTTCATGCATCTTCTTTTCTAGTTGGTTACGTGAGTTACGTGAGAGTTTTGACCTACTGATGGTGCCAGAGCAAAAGTCAGGACATCACCAAAGTCATTCATTCACTCTCTGGAAACTGTGATATCTGCACAAAGTTTCATGACAATCTATCACATGGTAAGATATCCAGACTGGAGCAAAAGTGGAACAACCAAGTCACGCCAATAGATGTTGCCATTGCCTCTGGCATGTCTATAATCACAGTGTCTTTTGAAGGGCCTATCATAACTTCAATTTTAGCTGTCAACGCCAATCTTACAAAACAAAACCAAAAAAATGACGAGGGTACTCATGAGAATCAAACATCTAGACACACACAAAAGCAAACAACATCAACGACAGACACACACACCAGATGAAATCAAGCATCAAATGAAGGCTCCCAAACATCTGCCCGACTGTCTTCGTTAACTCCCCTGTAAGGTATGCTGAGCAAGACAGTAATGAAAGCGACTGTTCATCTGACGTTAATTGATCAAGCAGGTCCTGTGGGGACATTTATGTGAACAAAAGGAACAATTGCATTATTCAAGTCTCTTGAAAGGTTGAATCAATTAGTTATGTATCAGGCCCTGTGGTATCAAGGGCAAAATAAATGAGAATGGGAATCCGTCTATTTTCTCAGACAGACATATGAGATGGTGACACAGCAGATGACTGAGACAGTAAGTACATTAAGTCCATATTGTATGGATGTTATTACTTTAATATTTTTTTTTATTGGATTTTGACTTCGAGGGAAAACAACCCATATTATATTTCTAACGCAGACATGGGCACCATCACAACAGAGACATTTCCAAATCTATTTGGCAGGGACTGTTTGACTGTACTGTGTTTCTCCTAAACTGTAGGGGCATGGAACCCCATTTCGGATTAGAGTTTAATGGAGCTTTCGGGGCTGAATCTGCTCTCGACAAGGCTGTTTCCTAGCCGAGCCAAGCACCCCTGGCTAAAACTGCAGGTGATTATGCACGCCTGTCAATTCCATTTAGCCCATGGTTTCCAGACTTCAAAAATGGACATGTAGCCTTCAAGTTTGTGTTTTGCCCCGTCCATTCAGATGCTGGTGTTTATTTACCCAATACAGGAGACCAGTGTGTGTCTTGGTAGTGATAAGGAGTAATCTGGAGGGTACACATTTGGCAGAAATCATTGTTGTGCCAGTGATGGTCCATGGCTCAATTTATATTTCATTATGCCCACTCCATGACTGGCATTTTCAAGTTGGGGATATGAAAGGTTCCATGGAGTGACACATCAGCCCTCTGTTCCACAGTTCATTTTCTAAACCATAAACCTGAAGCTCCGAGAAATATTTCCAAGAAATCATTGTTTAAGGCGCTAATTTCAGTGACAAGCCTTGAAAATCTTATCGGGGTCTGCTGTTATTTGACACTGCCTTGGGGTGCTGAATATTTAAACAGATCTTTCCCTCTTTGCTGCCAAAAAAGCTTGAGTGGCTCCCACCAAATTAATTTTTATCTCCTCCTGTTGAATGTTAGCTGTCCTTCAAAAATGATCAGGCCAAAGTTCCATTATCTCTGTTTATTCTGCAACCTGGTGAATCATATTTCTGTCATCTCTACTTTGAAAAAAAGAAAAGAGAAGAAAAAATCAGCACAGGAGGGCTGGGGAAAGGGCTCGGACCAATACCGCTGCCCACAGTGATTTAGACCCAGTATTTTGATATAATGGACGGACTGAGTGTTTTTCTCAAAGCCAGGTGACCGCTGTGGCAGATGTATGAGGATAGTTAGGTTATATTGTGTTGGCACGGTACTTTACCTTGGAAAGCTGGGCAGAGGCAGAGTCCTTTATTTAACAAAGAGCAGTATCTATGGTGGAGCCTGAAACTTTTTTAAACCTTCGATAATTTAGTTATAACCGCCAACAACTAAATTTAGTTGTCAAGTCATATTCAGCAAAACTTCCCCCACTGCCTCGAACTGCCTTTGTTGCCAATAAATGTAAGATTATTTTAACATCTATCACGAAGCGCCGGAGAGCAACTGAAGCTTTTAGTGATTTCAGGCACATAACTCCTCTACAGCTGTGGTTGTAACGCTCAGGGCGCAGCTATGTATTTGGTTTAATATGCACAACGTAAAGCATGGGCCCGATCTTCATCTCCACCAAGTCTTCAGCACCAACATATAATCTGATGATTGAAAATCGATGCCAAAGAAATGACTCACGCGCACACACACACACACACACACACACACACACACACACACACACACACCCGTGAGTCACGACAGTTGCATTTTACAGTTGTGCCTTTTCAAGATAATTCCACAAATATGGCTTTAAGGCTAATTCACCCCCCCTTAAAAAAATGCAATATGAAATGTAAACGTTATTTGTGTTATCTTGACAGGATCGCAAAGGTATTGACTCATAAATTGGGCCGGAGCTGCTGTGTTTATGCACGACAATCCAGCGCTGAGGCCTCACTTGTGCTGAGACCTCACTGCAATCTCACCAAAGCAAAGTAATAACACACAGCCTGAATTATCTTACAAGAAAACTCTTCACGGTCTCATTTTATCTGATGCCTCAAGAGTGAACTGAAAATGGTGAAAAAAGAAAAAAGAAGAAGAAGAGAAGTTAAGCATCACGGAGCCCTTACCTTGGTTATATTAGCGTCAACACGTTGGCATCGTTCTAGTGATAGAGGGTGTCTTTCAGAGTCGCTTGAGAGACGATATTCTACAAAGGGGGAGACCGAGATTGTCCAGTCCGAGACCGTGAGGCAGGAGCTTGTCACCTTGTGGAAGGTGCAGAGAGCAGAATTGGGCTAGTAAAAATGAGAAGTGACAGGATATTGATTTGCTTATCGCGGCTGTGCAGACACACAGATGTGAAGGGCAAGAGAAGGGGGGTGTGGCGGGGTGGCAGTGGTTATCAGCCTTTCACGTCTGATAGGGAAGCTGGAAAAAAAAAAAGAAAAAGAAGAAAGGAAGATTTATCAGCTGATTGCTTCGCCTCAATTTTTGTTCCACTTTCTTCGTGTGCTTTACTGTAAAAGGCACATACTTTTTGAAAGTAAATAAATTAATTTTAAAAAAGTGCGCTTGATTGTTCGGTCGGGTAAGCGGATGGTACCATCTGAGATACTTATTGATGTGGCTCATCAATATTCGGTGTACTGTAATTGCAAAAACACAGATAGACGTGTTAATTAAATTACGCGGTGCAGTCGCAGTGTGAAGCCGACAAAGCCTATTTCATGGTGTTTTAAGAAACTCGTACTTTCGAAGACTCCAGTTTTTTTTACGCGTTACGCCTTACAGTATAAGGCGCGGGGCCGGCGCTCTTATCCAGAGCTCACAGCGAGGGCGTGACTAAAATGAAGTTCTACAAAAGAAAAAAAAAAGCGCAAGGGTCATACGAATGTTGCCCTGAAAATAAAGACATCTCCGTCTATGAAATGAAAGAAAGACATAATGAGAAAGAACAAATCAATACGAATAGAGCGCAGAAGGAGGAGAGGCGTTGTGATTCATTTTCGGAGAGAGGGGGAGACAGAGAATGGGGTGATTTTGATGAAAGGTCTACATACAATTATACATTGCTGCTGAATTAGCACTGCTGCTGGAATGATTAACACACCGTTTAAATATTAATCGTGTTAACATTTTGGTGAGAACAGCTGATAGCAAAATATGATTAAAAAAAAGAGGCAAAGCTGCAGTCGTCCCCGCCGCTGAATGTAAAAAAAGAAAAAGAAAAAACCTGTTACCCAAGAAAAACCTGGCATAGCTCTAGATTAACATAAAAAACAAGTTAGAAGTTCTGCACTTGCTTGAATAAAATACAAAATAATCAGCTACTGTGTGAGTTGAGAGTTGTTGAGAATAATTTAGAAACTATGTCCTTACGACACACCACTTAGAAATGTGTTCTTGCCGTATAACTAGGACTTTATTTTTTTGGCGACTGTCTGGTTCTTGACTGCAACTTATGTCCCACTTACCTTTACTCTTTATTTACCTCGGTATTTAATTTTATTGTATTTGTACTTGAATGTGACCGCTGCTATGATAACCTAATTTCCCCTTGGGGATTAGAAAGGTTATCTATCTATCTATCTATCTATCTATCTATCTATCTTACAGAGCTCAACACACTGCAACTTAAAGCAATTGTATTTCCTCAAGATATAATATTATTGACATCGGCACTGTTTAAACAAGACAACCGGATCGCTTTTCTAATTTTCCTCCGAGCAAGTTCCAACAACAAGCACGTTCCTTTCTGAAATTGTCTTGATGAAAATGAACACCACCACTTTGGAAATAAGCAGGAGGGGAGGGAGCATGTTCACCAACGAGGTTATGTTAACATTTTGTGAAGTATGGCTTCACGCAAACAAGTGACCACAGTGGGGGAGGTTGGCTTAATTTTCCTGGGTAATTTCGCACCCTGTGGCAGACGGAGAGCGGAGGCTTACAGGAGAACCGCTCCAAACTCCAGCGGCGTCGTTGCTCTGTAGCCATTACAGCGTGCAATCAGCATTTGCTTCATAGCGACAACTTCAAGGTGCTGGAAGCTAACTTCCTGTCCATTGTGCAGTTGGCAATAAACTCCCTCCTTCCCTACGTCACCACACTCCCGCTTTTTTTTTTTTTTTTTAGGATAGCTCTCTTCACTTCTTTCCTCACTTGGCATGTTTTGGTAGCATAAGCCTTCGCCAAGAGTGCTGGAACTGTTGTCTTAACAGGAGGTTTTAAAGTGGGCTGGGATATCGGGGAGGAGAATATTTTATAACAGTGATGACTGTTGGAATATAGAGTCTTTTGCTATTTGAACATACACCATGGAACAGACAAAACAGTGAGTGAGAAAGCACAACCGATTTCGGCAGCCAAAACCAAACTCGGTTGTGTTTTCTGTCTGTGCCAAGGTTTTGTTCCTTAAATGATGTGCACTCTCTAGTTCTTTATTGCATGCGTACGCTTATTTTCAGTCATACTCCAGTTGCCTCTACGGCTGCGAGGCTGTGTTAGAATACCAGAGGAACCTCCCACTGTCTCATGCCAGATTCTCAAGATGCTGCGAGCGACTTCGCAGACATCATAACTGCAAATCCTCTACCTGTCAGCTGTGTCAAGTGATTAGGCCCACGGAACCTGCCTCTCCTATCAGGATTATAATGGCAAAATGAAACGTATTATTGCATCTGACACCAAAGCGCCTAGGCAGAGACGGAGAGGTGGCGGGGAAAACAGAATTAAGAGAGTAATGATGAAAAAAATCTAATCATGGAATCTATGTGGTAATTCGGCTAAAAAAACTTATGTGTCAAAAGAAGCCCAATGAATGTGTTGACCACTGAAGTGTTTTCACAAGGTATGACAGACTATTTACCTTTTTTTTTTTCTCTTCAGCAAACACGCTTTTCGACATGAACCGCAAATCTCTCCCTGAACTGCAGTCTAACAGACCAAACGGTGAGCACGTTGCGCTGAGATTATCCGATCTGATCACGGCTGAGAGGTGAGGGGGAACTCCGCTGAAGCAGACGGACATATTGCTAATTTCACTACAAATATAGGTGTGTAATGGAGCAACGTGGAGCGTGACGTTTCTGACTGCTTGAACAGGCTTTTCCTGCGTGCTGGAATCGACACGCATTATCTCAACTTACCTGCGTCGGCCAAACAAGCAGGAAAGTTGAGATAATGTGTGTGAATTAGACGAATGCACAGGTCGAATAACAGGACATGTTTAATGACAAAACAACCCGACCGACCCGCATTTTTGTTACCGCGACGACCTCACTGAAATCCCATTGATATGAGTGGTGCTGTAGATGTGTCAATTATTCCCACCCAAATCACACCAGGGGAGTATTGATTCGACTATTTATAAGTATCAGCGAGCAGCATCATTACTGGTACAAATGTGATCCAGAAAATATTCAAAAGCTAGCGACCGACTTGATTAGCTGTCTAAACCAGGGCTTCTGAGGGTTTTTAATGACTGAGCGCCAATTTAAGGAGCCAGCGTGTGCCTGATCATTATCATTAAAACATTTCTTGAGCATCGTATCAACCTCTTTGCAGACGAGCCAGATCACTTCATCTGTTCCCCGCCCCAGAGGTCTGATGAAGTAAGAGTCGATCTCTTTTTCCTGAAATCTCCTGTTCTTCTCAACCATACAGCTATTTATTTATTTATTTATTTAATTATCATCTTACTTCCACTTTAAACTGCCCAGTGGTCCATTGTTATGAAGCACTAACGGGCGGCAGCCGTGTTGAATGTGCACGGAGCAGATCGAGCGAGACCTGAAGTCAAAACGGCGGAACGGCAGGGTGCATCCTGTCTCGGGAATAACAGCGCAACAAAGTCAGAAATATTAACCTAAAACAGACAAATAATGAAAGGATTTAATTGCGTTGCCCGCTCGACCGCAGTAGAGGCGCAAAATCAAGGAGTGATGACAAAAGAAACACAATCTGAGCAAGTCAACAGCATCAGGTAGGCGTGGCGCTTTAAGAAGCGATATCCAGAGCGATATGAATCCACATGGAGGACGGAGAAAAAACTGCATTGCACTCGTCGGGTAACAGGGACAAGCCCGGTGGATTCAAGGGCTAAGCTAGACGCTGTAGAAACCCCACTTCTTGAAGCGCCTCCCGTCCTCCTGGAAACCAGATCGTATTATCTGCACCTAAACCTAACCACAATGTGATCATTTGATAATGTTAAGCCATACAGGACATTTCATACAATGTATTGCTGCTAACCTGTCAGCAGTAATACATCCCTTCAAGTGCTAAAACGCAATAGGTAGACTGTTCATAGTTTAAAACTTAAGGCCACTGACCAGGCTGCAGTATTTGAAGAGCTGGGTGGTGAGAGCGTGTTGGCAGACCACACTTAGAGAATCCCCCGGTCTGAGCAACACCGTGCCTCTCTGTGATTCACCATTACAGGCCATCGGTCTTATTTGAATCTTATTAAGTGCAGTTGAGAAATAAAAAAGTAGCCACGAGAAGAAAAGACTTATTCATCACAGAATATGAATAAGGCTGATCATACAAATGTTCCCGACAGTTTTTTTGTTTTGTTTTTGTCTTTACTGAAGTGATATAATAGCCCATATGAGACTAATTTGAATTCATCAAACAAGTGTGAGTTTGGAATCTTGACAAAGTTCAGATCACATTTTGTGCTTTGGAAAGAAAACGACTCGGCTTGTTGCTGGCTGGAGACTTTGGAGCTTATTCATCCTGCTGGTTGTCCTCGGGTGAATGGCGAATGGACAGGGAAGGGAAAAAAAAAAAAAAAAAGTTGTTGGCAGAATCTGACTCCCTTTGGCAAGGTCCAACATTTGAACAAGGTTAATCTCAGCTTCTTTTGGAACTTAGACAATAGAGTTGTCAGCTTAGTTAAAAAAAAAAGAGAGAAGACAATCTAAATTGATCTCTCAACTTCTCTCTTTAATAGAAAGATCACTCCGTTGCATGGGAAAAAGACAGGGAAGAAAAAAAAAAAAAAAAGAGGGGAGAAGGAAGGCGCGAGAAGGGGACTGATTAAATTGTCTTCATTTACTTAACCGGCTGCTAATATTTCAATTAGAGCAACTGGAGGCAAGTGACACTGTAGGGTTAAAAATGGAACAAGGGGAGAATTAGTCCAACTGATTAATAGGAGGAAATGAAGACTTCTGCGCTCACAGGAGACATCCCTCCGGCGTCGTTCATCACTGACACCACCCTCTCCACATCCGCGTCACTCAATTTACAGCTTAAAAAAGACACTTCTCCCCCTGTCCCCTCCTGTAAGCAGACCGCGGAGAGCGTTTGTGCTGCAAGAATTGTCAACCTGCAGAAAAAAAAAGGTGCACGCTCGAGCTGCTGGCAGCGGCGGCCGAGCCGAGGCAGAGTTTGACTGAAAACACATTGGAGACCTCCTCTCCCCTCCTCTGCCTTTTCCCATTACCATAAACCCACTCACTCATGATAACCATTAATGTAGCGTCTTATTAAAAACCTATCAATACAGCCACTGCCAGTGCACTAATGGCCAGGAATCCCTCTCAGTTAAATCTCGACTTTGGTCTCCACTCCGGACTAATGAGAGCAATCGCTCAGCATCTCTTTGGGCTAAATCACCTTTATTTGTATCTGCCTTCTCGCGCTGTTGGCAATTTATAGAACAGAGAGCAATGAGAGATGCATTGCAGCGAGGCCTGGGGCCAGAGGTTTGGGGATAGGAGGGGCCAGTGGTGGTGGTGGTGGGGGTGAGGAGGGGGTCGTGGTGGTGGAGGGGTTGGGCAGGCAAGGGGAAAGTGAAAGAGAGAGCCCAATGCTTACCTGGCCATTCTACTCTTTTGTGCTCGGGACCACGGTGGGCCGTTAATTGTCTAACATCGGAGCCCCGGCAATAAAAGAGGGGCCCCTTCGCTGCTGCCACTGATGAGGCATTGTTGTCTGGGAAAGTTTATCTCCAGTGCCGATTCACAGGGAGGGCACGCATGATGCAGGAGCGCCACAGGAGTTTGCCCTTCTAACTCGGGGGAGGAATTGAACATTGCTCTATCAATCAGGGCATTTTACAGCTCAGGCCTCCCAGCCGTGAGAAATGTGGGGGAGTGTTTATACCGCCGCTTACTGTCCGGGATCTAAGACAAACACACACAGTGTATGGTTATGGTACGAGTTAGTATGACAGAGGTACGCTTCCGTTCAGCCGTTTGGGGGGTGGGGGGGACCCGGCAATCTAACGAGGAAACACTTTTCCTTTTACTCTTAACTGAACGAGATGTGCATGGCATCGCAGCGCAAAAAGAATTTCAATTTTGTTCTAAACTGAGTTAATCTCTCAGACTCAGAAGCCTAGACTTTTTGTATATTAAAACCAAAATAAGCATTTTTTTTTTAATATATATATAAAAATCAATTAGCTGCTCATGAAACAAGAAAAATCTGTCACCGCAGAATTCAAAGGGTAGCCTCCTCTGCTCAGCCACAGTGTGGAACTATGTTATTTTAGGCCTTTTCAATTCTGAGACGGGATCTGCTCGACACATATGCTCTTCCTTCATCAACACCCTCCTTCACGCTCATTTAGTTGCTCATATTCGCACCTTTTTAGCTGCCAAGTAAATGAGCATCTCCTCTGGCGAGGGGGTTAACCACCTTACCAACGACTCGTAGCGGCTTCGGAAAGAAAAGCAGACAGTCGTCCACTCGCAACCCTCCGAGATATTCGCTGCTCCTCAATCATGGCTACTGCCAGCTGAAAAAAAAAAAAAAGTTTGATTATATTGGCGCGGGAAATCAAGTGGTGTTTTCTGCAAATCTACGGATTTAGGAGGTCATGCCAAGAATGCGCCTCGCTCTTATTAGCTACGTTAGCACAGCAAGGCAGGACAAAGCAGAGAACAGTGGACTCACTGGCTGTTAGACCACCTTACAAACTTTCTGATGAGATAACGCTACTGAAAAATGCAGCGCTAAATGTTCACAGAGGATCATGCAGATGCTGCGATGTGAGCTTTATGTTTAATTAAAGCGCAAGGAACGCTCATGAAACCTTTTTTATATATATTATGAACCACTAATTAGACTGTGTTTAATGTAAACTCAGCTGTGTGATGAAAAAAAAAAAAAAAAGAAAAGAAACAACGCTTGTCGTAATTAATGAGTCCCGCAGTTAATGAATCTGTTATCCAATCAGTCTTTTTATTTCCTGGTGCCACTGTCATTGCCCATTTCGCATTGTTGTTGCCATCATCCGCTGCCAAAATAAGAACAACCACCGCACTACAAAAGTTAGGCCTTCAACGGATAGCCTAAACAGCTCTACAAAGGGAGCGTTTTCTCCATGGAGACCTGAACTCCGGCGAGGCGCCTCTCTTTGAAACGTCCCCTACTGTCACCTCTGTCGATAACTAAAAAGCTAAACAGCTACGGTATACATGACAAAGGCTTTGGCTGGCAGCAAAGGTAACCAAGGGCAGTGAGCCATTTAATATTTATGACACATGTCGAATCACTGGAATCACCTATTCATTAGCGCCTATGCGCGGCTACGGGCCCCTGAAGAAGCGGCGGTGGAGGGAGATGTATGTGTGGGTTTTTGATACACTTGTAATAACCATCACCAAACAAGGCCAATAACAGTTTTTATGTTATAGCCATCGTAATCATCGTCAGTCTGGGAGGCGCCGCAGCCTTAACCGCCAGAGAGGCCTGCCTGCCAAGAGTGCTAGTAATATAAATGCACTTTGAAGAATGGAAGGGATGGCATGCTCCTGGAAAGGCGCCAGCTACACATCCAAAAGCTGCAAAATCACAGCCACGCTGACTCAGGCGGTGACACCGTCTTACTCCATTTCTCCCTCCTCCCGGACTCGACTGGAGAGTGAAAGCGCAACTCGAACGTCCGCTGTTGCATTATGTAAAAGGTACGAACAAAATTTTAAAAAATGATGTCACCCGGTTTGGAAAATTTAATGCGAGCCACACTGTAAATGGGGGGGGGGGTTCAATTTAAAGGAGGGAGCCGCAAATCCCATTTATCTGATGCTGGGTATCAACTGCTGCAGGCACTGGGGGGCAGCATTGCTATTTGGGGGGCTTCTAACTTTGCCCATAAAGACCTGCATTAGCTATATTATGCTGGAACTCCAGCAGAATTAGTGATCTATCAGTCATGACGCATAAAAACCACTGATGTGCGGACGTGAGGAAAAGACAGGACCGAAATGCGTCTTGCTAACCGAGCGAGCTGACATTGTGATCCGTCCGGCTGAGATTGTGCCTCTAAGTAGCTTCCCTGGTTTGTCCTCAGCATGCTACAGCGCACTCATAAGAGAGCCTGATTCATTACCGCACGGCAAGTGGATGAGGATGTGAGAGCTGCTAGCAACAGTAGCAGGCACTCATTAACGCTGATGTGGACAGTATGCGTACAAAGAGGAAGGAAGGGGGGGAGGGGGGGACGCTAGGTTCAGATTTGTGACGGCTCCACTCCTGATATAAGGCTAATGATATAGTGTGTGAGATAAGAGCGGGCATAATAACTATGTTCTGTGAGTAATTCTTTAATAAGCATCCCGGGATTATGGTTGAAGTGAGAGGCTTCAGACAGCAACAGGGGTTTTTATGGATATCATGTCCTTCCCAGGGTCCCTCCCGTCATCTCATAAAACAACACTACCGGCATCTGCGGCACCTGCGCCGTTCATCCAGCTCACTGTTAAACAAACACAACTTTTGATAAATCCGTTCAACAGCTAATGCAAGATTTTCTTGACTACCCGTATGGGGAAAAGAAAAATACTATGGAAGGACAAGGTCTAGCCTGACATGGAAACAGCGCCTGATGTGCTTTATTGCCCCTAAAAGCTAGCAGGACTATTCCCAGATGGATGTTTTGGAAGCGCTGCATGCGGATGAGACAGATCTAAATGTCTCCTGCGAGTGTCGTTGCACCCAGTAAATGTCACAGAAGTAGACGATATATGGCCGCCATGCAGGGCTGCGTTAAAGGCAAAAAAAAAAAAAAAAACACTGCGAATTTACTGGACATCAGCTGCAAATTGACTGTCAAAAAATTACCATTGTCATTTACTATCATCATCCTTAGAAATGGCTGCTCCAGATTTATGCCCGGAGACAGATATATGTGTCGGTCGGCAATGCTGCGAGAGAGAGGGAGAGATAAAAAAAAAAAAAAAAAAGAGGAGATGTAAGGGAAGGATGGAACTGCGTGTGAGCGAATCAGCAACGGGAAGCAGAGGACTCTCTTTCTTTTAGTCTCGACCTTTCTGCCTGTGCGTGTGTGCGCGTGTGTGTGCGTGGGTTCGGGTGCATGTGCGCGACCCAGTCGGCCTGGGCATGTTTCGAGTGTGTCAAAACAGTGCAACCCTCCCATCCAGCTCGCATCGCTCCAGGTTTGTATCCCTCCAACTGCAGGTCACAAAGTGACATTGTGCTTTTATGGCTGCTCTCCATGGTGCTTCACATAAGCCCTGAAATGACTAAATCCCTCAGCCAGTGTCCCTGACCCCCAGCATCCCTGTTAGTGCTGCTGCATTCACACCCTTTGATGTGGCCCTGAATTGGAATCGGTCATCGGCCTCATTCCAGGGATTGATACCGCCTCTGCTGTTCACATGCCTACAGGTCTTCAGAGCTCGGGCGGTCAGCTGGTGTCTGTCTGATTGTCTGTCTGTGTATCTTGTCTCCTCTCGAGCGCTTGAAAAAACGGGTGGAATTATAAGTGCAATAACCTTGAAAAAAAAAAGATCTCTCCCCTCTCTCTTCATACTGTGTTTGAGCCAGAACTGCAAAGTAAAAAAAAAAAAAAAAAACTTTTTTTCCTCAAACTCCACCAAATGTAATGAGAAAGTGTCCAGCTGCTGTCCACCCACGTCCCCGCAGATAAAAGCGCTCATTTTACTTCATGAAGAGAAGTAAAAACGATGAGATTATAGTTTCAGCAAATGAATCACATTGGCTGTAGAAAAGAAATTAAGTTTGTTAAATCACTTTGAGCGGGACGAGGTCACGTTGTAAAAATTTGACGGAAAGAAACAGGACAATGAAAAAAGAGATGTTTTTTCGAGGACGGGTCGTCACTGCGGCACAGTTTCTTCGCTAATGGTGCGTGTCCATCTGCGCTATCGTGCACACACAGGCGCGCACCTGCCCGTCATGTGGCGCGTGTCCTCGACTCAGGAGATTAAGCGGTCGTCAACTGGGTGATTGATATGTCCAATCGCATCTTATGCATCTATTAATGCTGTCACACTTAATTCCACCCGGCACACACACGGAGCTCTGCCGTGTCTGACGTCGGCCGGAACGTTTGAAAAATATGGGACAATGAATTTTCGTGTGAAGAAAAAAAAAATGCACAATGAAGAACATGACTGCAATAATTGCTCTCTGGTCTATTATTACTTTTCTTTTTTTCTTTTTTTTAACTTTCTTTTTTTTTTTGGCCTCGGCTGATAATTAAATTTAATTATTCAGGGTCTGTCTTTTTTAATATGTTTTCCTCATTTCCTGGCAAATTGATTATGTATACCAATCTTCTCTTGTCTTCTTTTTTTTTTTTTTTTTGCGAGCCCATATCTGTTGGCATCGTGGACTCACTCGCATGAATGCAACTATTCCCACCCCCCAAGTGCTGATAACTGTACTTTAAATGTGCTGCAAGAAACCTGTTTTCTATATGAATTACAATAGAGTAGTCAAGGGTACAACACTTCAAGATGTGTTAACTGTAATTTTTTTTCCCACCACTAAGAATAACTATCTAATTTTTCTATTGTAAGCCTCGTCAGTTCAACTCGTCACCGAGGTGAGAAGTAAGTTTTTCACTACTTGCACACATGAGTAAACTGCAGCAGCAAGTGTTCTCCTTTAGTCTTCCCCCTCGTGTACTGGCGCTCGACCTCGATATAGAGGACCAGGTGATATTGACCTAATTTTTTTGTTTGTTTGGTCTAACCCCTTCAGCTCGCCCCGGTCACGGAAGACAAATGCATTATTAAACGGCAACTTAGCCAACTCACACTCCGCGTTCGTAATGAAATGCACGCCGGGGTTGAGAGAAGGTGGGGTTGGCTTAGCGAGCCGGCAAAGACATCTAGGAGATTTTAGATAGCTGCGTAACAGCTCAAGGGTATTCTATATGAGGCGGCGTCCCCCTGAGGTTTGCTCTGGACTCAAGCCGGGCTGCCGTGGAGATATTACGGGATACGAGTGTTAATGAGAATATACTTATCACAGCCAGAGGTGTTATCTTCTGGTTGTCTCATCTGGGCCGGTTCTATACGCTGCAGTTTGCGTTGTGAAACGGTGCGAGATGCAGATGCAAACAGTCGCGTCACGAGGTAGCACACGGAGAGCAGAATTTACACTGCTTCTGCTCTGCTGGATGTTGTGAGTGCCTTAGAATATGTTTGCCTCGTAAAGTGCGCAGATCATACACAACGCCTCTCTGTGGGATACAGTCTTTAGAATACAGTGCTGCCCTCAGTTCCCAGCGAATGCCTGGATATTATTTTTTTTTTTTGAGGATCATGGAACGGGGGTTCTCCTCTATGCCACCTTTCACCAGATCCCTTACTAATTGTTTCTGTCTCCAAGGTAGCATGGCTGGTCTTTGATGTTCAAACCCCTTCCTCCTCACAAAGGAGACTGACGGCAGGAGCAGAGAGAGAGGCAGATGGGCCGCGACAGGATGCTGCGAACCTGACGTCTCTCTCCCCCTTTCAAGTGCTCTGGTTCAATCAGCCCTCGCCGCACAAGCTGTTGTGGAGCACCTTTGAAATCATGGTGTCTGCACAATAGTCTTGACTGTTAATGACTTCTTGTAAAGTTCCAAAGCGGCTCTGATTACACACCCTCATGCACACGCGCATGTACCGGCAAGTGCAAGCAGGAATGGCGTCGCACACACACATACACACACACACGCTCTCGGCCACACTCCAAGCGGCGCGCGTGCGCTTGGAAAACATGCCTCGTATCTTAGGCAACACCCTGGAAACCAGAGTGAGGACACAAGTAAACAATTAATATGTTAATAAGGCTGATCAGTGGGGCCGGCGTACTTGTGCGGAAGGAGATGTGCATATCAAATGTTCACGGACCAGTGGAAAATAATCGCCCTCACAGCATCTGGGTGAACGTCTAACAAGGAAGAAAATGTGTGTTTTTATAGTGTTTTTGACTGTGCACTTCGTTTGGTGGTTGACCATGAAATGAGGCTGTGGCTTTAAAATATTAAACCGAACGTAGGCAGCACACGTGACTACAAACCATGTTTCAACAGCGTTCCGCACCGGGTTTGATTCAGTGCCATGTTACATCTTTTTATAAACCACCAGGCTCCTTCAGCCATTCTAGAGAGGTGCTATCAAACGGTACACGATGTCAAACATGCAGGTGTTCACCCCTAAAAAATATGGCACCGCAGCTAAGGGCGTGCCGTGAAAACACAACTAACGGATTGGACTGCCTTGAAGGAGATGGGGAATACAGTTCTCTCTTGAGCTGAAACTGCAAGGACTGGCCTTAATTAGGTGGTAGGCATAGAGAAACTGGCATGTTGAAGTTTGTGTGCGAGCGTGAGCGTGCGGAGAAGAGACAGTACAGCGCCGTCCTCCGCCTCTGAGGCTTATTACTCAAACGTTCCAAAGTGTTATCTCGCTGTCAAAACCGTCAGGGGAGGCTTCACCTTCGGTAACCACTGGCCAGGTGTGATAAGTAAAACATTTCTCCTGGCCCTGTGACAGTTTTACAGCTGCCGGGGCTCGCAAGGATGTTGATCAGTGCCACAGACATAATGATTACATCACTGTAAGCCGGCATTTCTGGCATGGGAAAGTATGGCCTCTTTGATATTTTTTGGAACAAAACAAAACCTCACACCCAGCACTGTACAATTTCATCTCACTTCCAATCTTCCCTCACCCACTCATCTTTCCAACTGCTCGGCAATTGACACAATTGGGATGAATAGGTGACCGACGTTATGTAATATTTCGCACCCAAGCCGAAGAAAAAACAGACGACAATGCAAGTTTCACCACTATCCTGCATCTCACACAGCCTTCTTGGATCTTGACTCTAATTAGCTCGCTTGCCTTGTTGTAAAAAATGTATCAAAATGTGACATAATCTGATTGCTAATGTCAGCATTGTGAGAGACTGAGGCATCCACTGTTATTGGAATTCTTACCCGTTGCTAATCAAGGCCGTTAAAGGTCGGAGCTAATGGGATCGTGCCAATCTAGGGGCACATTTCATATCCTCCACAGTTTCGGCAGGTTATTGTCCGTTGACACGACACGACAAATCTTCAGTGTGGACAGTATGTACAGTTTGTCAGCGCAGAGACTGCTTAGAGTGCTTCGGCCGCCGCTGCTGCCTGTATAACCTATCGACAGTCCGTTTAGATTTGCATGTTCAGGTTCTGTGTTCGACCAGAATTATTGAATTCAACATGTGAAGCATATTGAGGGAGAGAAATGGCTCTGCTTCCCTGCAGTGCAGCTTTGCTTCGGGGAGACGGTATCATCAGGGTCTCTGGGCGGTGTCACAGGCGATCCCACGTCACACTGGACATGTTCTTTTCTCTGTCAGTCCAATTTGGTGGCGACCACTCCAAATTACAGACTGTTCTATTTATGTCTCGCTTGTCTGCTTCATTTTCATTTTACATTATTCTTCCAGTGGACACATCTAATTGCTTCGAAAAAGAAACACAAATAAATCACAGTTTGATTACTGAAAGATTATGGCAGCGATGCCACGAAGACAAAGTAGAAAGGGTCTGATTTTCTCTCGCATCTGTTTGTCATAATGTCCTACATGCTCAGAACGAGGGCCTTACATTTCAGCTGATGAGCTCCCTTTGAATGTTCCTGTTGACTATTGTGGTGGAGCTTTTATTGACCGTCTTATTGGAAATCCCTCGACTTTACGTTTCGACATCATGCGTCTTAGTTATCACGTGTCACAATGCTGTCCTAACGTTCTTGTTAGGTTTAGGCACAGAAAAAAACTTGGTTGAGGTTAGAAAAACATCATGGTACAGTTAAACTGCCTGTTTTGGTAGATACAAACACGGCTGGGGTATTTCTGAGGTTGTGTTAAAACCTCTTGGTTTTGTCAACACAAACATGGCAGGTGTTCGAAATTCACGCTAAAATCTCAAGGCTTTGTGGCCACAAGGACAGCTGGAAATGGTCCAAAGTCTCGTTCAAACACGTGGTTTTGCCGCCGCAAATATGGCTGCACATAGCCTGACTTCCCATCAAAGATACCACAAACTGGAAATTTCCCTAAGGTCTCCCTAAAAAGAGCCAGTGGTTTCACAGTTACAAATGCTGAAACACAGTTTTGAACTGCGGTCGCTGGCTTGGCAGCCTTATTGACCCTCACTCCAACCACCGCCCCCTCCCCCTCCGCTTCCTGACATGAATGTGAGGTAATAAACATGTACTGTCAAAGTGATATGAAACACTTTGTAGACATGTCAATACAGTATGTAGCTGTGGTTTGCAGAAATGTCAGCTGTCATATGTCGATGCACTGCCATTTTATTCTGAGCCTTAAATTGCCCCCGCTCAAGGCTTTATATACACTTATACATATGGAGAAAGATCCCTCTGCACAAAATAAATGTAAAGTTGCCATTCAAATCATCAATGTTTAAATCTCAATCTGCGCCTCTTGTAACATTATTTAAATTAAAACCAATCTTGCCTTTGAGCAGTAGATTAATTAAGCAACACAGTCATTGAGAGAATATTGATTGAGGGCATAAAGAAGTGTCATTTAAGTGTAGATGCAAACTGGTTTAACAGATATGTGGCCCGATGCTGGAAAAATGAATAAAATCTCAGAGGCAATTATATTCTTGTCTGGTGTTGGCAGACAACAGTTGATTAGCTTGTGACTCCTGAACAAATTGTGTGCAGCCAAACTTGTTTGCTTTGTCATTTATCCAGATTAACACGAGTCGCAGACAACTAGATGACCGTAGCTCATTTTCCCTACAGCTCATACATTTATTCACAGATGATTGCCAACATCTCCATTCATCACCGCACGTTAACCTGAAAGATACAGTACACAACACACCCATATTGTCTCCGGCTTCTGTCATTAGCTGCTGGGTTGCCACGTATCAGAGGAAACCTTGCATCCGTGCCCACAGCAAAACCTTTTTCCGGACCATGTTTAATGATAAAGCCAGGGCGGTTGTTATCAATGTTAATGGGAGCCCGTCGTAGGGACCTTCTGATCTAAAACAGTAAGCAGACTCTCTCCCCCTCCATAGGGGATAATTAGGCCCATGTTTGGTCAAACAAATCGGTTCAATGGAAAAAATCAGATAACTGTCCCTTCTACCATAACCAAATTAGTGTTGTAATTACCTGCAGGACATGTCCTCATTAATAATTGCTGCATCTTTTAATTGCAACAAAATATCAATAGACAACACCTGTGGTAACTGGACACTCATTAGATCACTAAATGCAGGCTTTAGACACAACATGTGGATGGAACATAAATTATTTCACCCGACTTATCTTACAGCAAGTTGTGTGCTATCACAATGATACAATGTTCAGCGATTTTGCCATGTAGTCTTCGGCACAGAATGTGTCTAGACTATGAAATTCAATTGGTGGGCAACATCAATGCTGGACAGACAAAGGATTATGGAGCTATTGAAGTTCATGGCCACAGCGTACACTGCTTGATAAAGAAGCAAAAAGAAAAATGGAAAGGTTTCTGCTGAATGTTTCATGCTGGCAATATTTATTTTCTCACATTTTGACACAGCATCTATTCTATACACAAGGCAGAGAGCCAACATGTTCCTCGAAGAAGTAAAAAATGCCATACCCTTCACGTTCTCCCAAAGCAAAGCGGCGACGGCTGTATAAATATGAGTAGTGTTCGAGCAACGACGAAGAATTATGTAAACACGCCTGTGTGGGCAGTGATTAAAATCTGATTTAACGTCTTGTAATTACAAAATCAACATTGGGTGTCCAGGTGTTGCAGGGTTGCTAAATGCATGTGTGCATTTGCACAGTCGGACCATTAGAATCGGACAAGTTTGACCATCATTAATACATTTCCCTTGTTGGAATTAATTTCTCACCTACCAGTGGGTTCAATTGATTTTGTGTCGCAGCATCATCGATGAGGCATTTGTCTTGTCGCCCACTGTTTTGGATGTAAATATGTTTCAACCTTGCCAGCGTTTTATTTCAACCAGCGAATATTGGATTCTGAGCAAAGATTAAATTATGACATTGGAATGGGAGTGGGTGGACATGGTTTGTCAGTTGTTGTTGTAAAATATGTTCCTTTTTTGTCAGTGGCGACTATACGTCCCTCACAGTGTTTGTGTTGTGTCACAGGTTCGATAAAGTCCACCAACTTGAGTATTTAAAGCCTCCCCCGCTGGAATGCAGATGGTACCCCTCACTCTTATTTAATCTCTCTGGATATAGGCGCTTGAGTGTGTGTGTGTGTGTGTGTGTGTGTGTGTGTGTGTATAGGTGTATGTGTGTGTGGATTTGAGGGAGCAGAAGCCTTTGATTACAGAACTGCTCTCCCCCCGTCTGTTGTTTCAGACGAGAGCGTCTCAGTGCTAATGACAAAATGAGGTTAACATTGAATCTCGGAGATGATGCGTCGCATCCCACCGGACGTCCTCCAGTCCTTGTCTTCTTTTCTTTCCTTTTCTTTATTGCACCACAGGAACAATGCAGACAAGCAGAAGTGATTGTGTTCTGTGTCAACATGATGTGACTGCAGCCCAATGTTTGTGGCAATAGATGGACGGCGCTGCCATGGGAAATCAATTCCATAGGTGTCAACACAGACGATTGAGATGGCCGCTGTGAGGTGGGAGGGGGGGAGGGGGCGGGGTGGGAATGGGCATTAGCGTGCGTTGCCTTTGTATACACACAAGCATCTGAATCTTTAACGTGTGTCTTTGCATAATTCTGCATTAATTTAATGATTTAGACTCATGACAATCTAAGTAATGCAATGTGCACAGAAATGACATTTGGGAGGTCATATGGTCTGGAATTTGTATTTTTTTTTTAAGTATTTTTTTGGGGGTGGGAATGGGCATTAGCGTGCGTTGCCTGTGTATACACACAAGCATCTGAATCTTTAACGTGTGTCTTTGCATAATTCTGCATTAATTTAATGATTTAGACTCATGACAATCTAAGTAATGCAATGTGCACAGAAATGACATTTGGGAGGTCATATGGTCTGGAATTTTTTATTTTTTTTTAAGTATTTTTTTGGGGCATTTTATGGCTTTAATGATAGTACAGCTGAAGAGGGTGACAGGAAACAGGGAAAGAGAGGGGGAGTGACATGCAGCAAAGGGACCCAGGCCGGGAGTCGAACCCAGGTCTGCTGCAGTGCCTCAGCACATGGGACGCCCGCTCTACCAACTGTGCCCCCTGGTCTGGAATTTTTAATGAGGGAGGATTCGATTGCGGTAATTAGATAATAACTTTTGTTTATTTGGACATAACTCACTGTGTCACTTATTAATATCTTGTGACATGGTTGACAGCTCCAAAGGAATAGTGTTGGTGATAGCGACCAGAGAGGTAAAAGTATACTCAAGTATGTAAATCTTTTTAAATGTGCACATTCTTTCAATTTGCAATACCTTTCGTACATTTTATAATAGCATATTTGAAATGAAATATATATATATACACACAACACTAAGCTAAGAAAAGAGTGCAGAAAGACTTGAATTTCAACCCATAACCATAGAATATGTGAGTCACAGAGCTTGACTCTAGACGCTGCCATTGGACGAGGCTCGGTGTGGAACTGGTCTTTAAACTGTAATTTCTTTATTAAATGTAGGTAATGTGTGTAATCAGTACAATCTGTACGGTTCACAAAGAAAAAGAATAGCTTTTTATCTTCTCGCTGTGATAATGACGATAATTAACCAAAGTAGCGTGAATGAATTCGAGCAATCAATCATAATTTCATGAACTGCTTCGATGAAAGGCAAAAAAAAAAAAAAAAACACACTCAAAAATACAACTAAGACATCGATAGCAGATGTTCCTACAGCTGTAATCTCTTCCAGCGAGTGAAAATGTTCATTTAGCTGAATTAATTGAATACCTCAGTCTATACTAATCGCATTTCAATGGCTTTTGATGGCTTCCCATTGAGTCCTTATGGTAGACATCTTTGGGCATATGAATGGGATGAAATAAACCTTGAATATCTTGAAAGTGCTGAGAAATTAAGATATCTGCTTTTCTTTAAGAATGAAATGCATTTATGTGAAGTGTGATGAAATCTGTCTTTACAGTTCACATGTTATGAGCAGATAATTGGCACACAGACCTCGTATAATGACTTTTTGAATAGTCAATCTGGTGTTCTCAGTTACCTTTGCCAAAGATCTCCACCATCGTTGTCCTGAAACGGTTAAAAAACAAATCAATCAGCCACACTGTGTGATATGTGAACATGAGCGTGGGCACTGTAGTTGATTTTCACAGTAATAAATACTCACCAGTGTTTAATCTGTCGCTGAAATATGAGACTATCTTGGCAACATCCAGAGCCGATGGGCTTTTAATGACGATATAATACAGAATAACACCAGCACCAAATGTTTGTAAATCAGTAAATCAACATAGCAGTATGATATAATTATACATAATTATAATAATTATTATATATATATATATATAATAATTTAAATATACAATGTGTAACTTCTGCTGCTACACAAAACGACGTTCGTCAGATGTCGTGTGGAGGGCCAGGTGGAGGAAGGAGGCAAGAGCCGCTGCTCAGCTGCTTAGAGCCAGCTCAAGATCCTAGATTAGAGCCAAATCCGCTAGGGCATAAACACCTGGAGGAACTTTGGAGTCTGCTCCGATCCAGAACCATTTATCCATGGAAGGACAGCTCAGAGATTACTTATAAACTTTTGGAATTAAAAAAGCAGGATTTATCTTCACTCCTGTTTATCAACCCGACTCTAGCAGCGATAAGCAGAGCTGATGAGCTGGTGTATATGAAGCCTTGCTCCCGATGTTAAATGCTGACCGGAGCTGGAGTGGAAACAAAGGGAGAGTATGAGTTTGAGGACGCTTCTTTCATACCCAACCATGATACTAGCGCCTGTTTAGCTGTGGAGTGTTCCGGACAGGTGTTATTTGAACATTTTCGCCACTTTCACAACCTTTCCCAGAAGCAACAAGCTCCTGTCCCAACTTCTTTGAAACATGCTGGTGGCATCAAATTCAGCGCAGGCAAACACTTCAAATCAATGAAAAGCAATGAGGTAAAACATTAAATATATTGTCTTGTGTTGTTTTCATTTGAACATATATCAAGAGGAATCAGCAAATTATCACAATCTGTTTTACTCCAGCAGATTTTTTTGGAGATAGGTTTGTATTTTGTGCAATTGGTTTGGTTGCTCAACAGCTTTTTTTTTTTAACGCTAACTTGACATTAGAGTATAAGTCAGGATTCATCAGTGCATTACAGTTGCACTTATGTAAATGTTACTTGCATACAACCTCAAAAATTCAATCAGGTGCGTCATTTTGAGGAACCGTAGGTGGCATGTTTGAACAGTCCACTAATCACTTATCTTCCACTCGTTTTACTCCTTGTTCAGCTCAAGTATCAGCCCTATGTTGTGATTGGTGAAGAAATAAACAGACACTTACACTCCCCAATACCGCCCACCCGTGGACTTTTGCCCCCCGAAGTTGCTTTTTTTGAAAAATGGCCTCATTAAGTCACACTTGTAGCGGCGCAGTCTTCATGGTGTTTGTGCTAGGCTACAGCCTCACCAGCACCGTCGTGCACACGCGGTGTCTAGTCAACACCGAATTTGACCCAAATACTTAAAAGTATTTTATGACTCCATGAACAAATGCACCCCCCTCCACCCTCCACCCAACTGGTGGTATCTGCCAGCAATTATTTGGAGCAACCCCACAGGAAGAGCCATCTGTAGCTGATTTCAATTTCCACACACACACACACACACACACACACACACACACACACTAGGGGATGTGTGCCTTAAAATCTTTAATTGAGATGGATTGGGTCATCCAATTAACCCTAACACACTTGGGTGTCCTTTGTGCAGTTTGAAGCCTTTGCTTTGGGGTATTGTCACAAATCTTTAAGTCACTACAGAAATAGTACACCTGTCCTCACTGTCTTTATAAAGCTTAATTGGGTTGAGCTCTTTCTTCAATCAAAACAGTGTCTTTTTTTTCTTCCCACTTCTCTTTTTTTCTACCCTTCCGCGGCGATGCCGTGAAAATGCAAGTGTTAACATATATGTGATGACAAGGGTAGGGCACTGTTACATGAAAGGCATTATTCCGTCGAGAGAATAAGACTGCCGTTGAGCAGGACTGTTGATTGAAATTTGTCACGTGAAATCTTCCCTGTAATTTGCACCGTTGGTTGATTTTCAAACACATCGCTTTGTCTGTGTTCTCAGTGGCATACAATAACACTACGCTCTGTTGCTTTATCTTGCACACATATCAAGTGTGACTATTCATTTGCAGCAGCAACATGTGTCACAGGTGCTGTGATCTGCGTTGGTGCTATATATATATATATATATATATATATATATATATATATATATATGCAGCACATTTTACATTCCATATCCTTATCAGCGAAAAATTTGATTTTGACTTAATTTCATGATACAATTATAAAATGTACAACTTAAATTTAAAGTGGGTTTGATTTTCCTTCCAACCGGAGAGATGGTAAATTGAACCTTACCTTGACCTGCTTGTTTTCAACGATCGAATCCAGTGGTCTCTGCAGATTCATTAGAGAGAATGGCAAACACAGAAAGCAAAACATGACCTAGACAGGGAGGAAAGTTATCTTCCCTGTGAAAAACAAAAGGGTCTGAACTAAAGTTCGAGTCGCCGCACCTCCTGCATTCCTTGAATTACAGATAATAAGACCTGCCATATTTAATTGTTCGGGGGAAGTAAAGCAGGCTCATCTTTTGGGGCAATTTAATTTGAAACGCACTTCTTCAAGGCAGCGAGAGCAGCCAGAAGTCATGCAGGGAAAATAGTCTTAATTGTTTAATCCATATCAGTTATGCACCATATGGGAGAAATTACAGGTGCTGTGTGATGGGATAGACACTCCAACTAAACAAATGTCTAAGGGGCAGTCTGCACCGGTTTGTGCCTTTTTAGATCAATTTGTCTTGGCTCTTACCCCCCTCAGACCAGTTAACAATATGTGCATGGATAAAGCAAAGCATTGCAGCTTTAAAGACTCTGCTAAAACCTCAAAGTGTTTTGCGAATAAGGCTGTTGTTCAACTTTGACTCACAGAGATGGCACGACTGGACCTCACCCAGTTCAACACATGCTCTCCTTCTCCTACATTAACACTTGAATGTCTTCGCTGTCATTGACGTCATCCTCTATCTCACCAGCCCAGCTCCACACCACACACAAGTGTGTAGCACACCCGCCGCTGACACCTGACACTGGAGTCAGCCGGTGAGAGTGATGGTTTGGCTCAGCTGGTCAGGAAAAGAACACATAAGACTGAAGGTGGTGTACCAGCAGGGGGGTTGATAATGAGAGGAGCAATGGTCAAACGCAATACAGAAATGTCAGGGTGGTTGCCCAGTTTATTCATACAGTTAGACTTGGTAATGGTTTGAGTCATGTGTGAGGGAAACGCTGATCTTTTTCTAAACTTAACCAAGTTTTGCTGATTGCTCGCAGGAAGGAATTATTTTAAGCAAAACCACAATCTTGTCCTTAACATAGCCAAGTAGTCTTAAAGCCTTTATTTCACAAATCTTTGACAAAGGTTGGTTAATACATTAACATTTGGGTGTAAAGCCCTTTACCAGTTTACTATGTAATCTTCTCCTCTCTTTCATCTAGATTTATGTGCATGTGATGAAATAGCGAGGAGATTCACACCAACATCAGCATGTAGTTAGTTTACTCAGGTCATGTGGCGGGCCATCTGCGGGGGACTTTTGATGTTTAAAACAGATGAGGAGTTTTTCATTTCAAACAGGCTACAATGTTCTTAAAGAATAAGGAATAACATTTTTAGTAATGCTATATAAATAAGTACATGAATAATGTATAGCTAAATAAATAATAACTTCACATAGGATGAACATGATTATTGCTGGCCTCCGAGGGCCCCTGTAGCAACTAGGCCCCACAAAGCTTCAATTCCTTTTTCCCCCTTATGGACAGTATGGACAGCCCTACCTGACCACTAAAAACTTGCTGTAAAAAAACATGTTTGGTTCGAGGACGCTGCATTATGGATATTATAACATAACTGTATACAGTAGTTAAACTGTAAAAGTTAAAATGTTCCACTGAGCGGAGTGTAAGTTCAAGGCAACGTTCTGCCCAGCTTACCACTCACATACATACGGTACAGAATATATGAATGGTAGATTTCAGAATACATTTGTTATGTAACCCCTTGACAATGGACATTCTATCAGTGGGATTTGAGAGTTTTTATTATATATGATTTATTTTGACCAAGCTAATGTGTTTCACAAAAAAAGGGGTCGCAATTACCATACCATTAATCATACTATAATTAGAGTCAATGGCTTAATTGTGACACAAAACCTCTATTTCCTGAAGGAATTAATAACAGCACTGTCATTTCACAGCCGGGAAAAAAAGGAAAATAAGACTGTTCTCTCTGAAAGTGTAAAGAGGGGGTTCAAGCCTCTGGTCATTTTCCTTCTTGCAACGCTAATTTATGTATGTATGTCTTAGTGCGGTTTGTTGCTGCAATGCATCGGTTGCCTAGATACATACTGTGCCCTGATCTAATTTCTTCCCTTTTGTAAGTCTTTGAAGGACAAAAGCTACAAGAAAAAAAAAGGACTGTTAATGGGGAAAATGGCCCTGTGGGCATTGTATGTGTTCAGGTGTATAACAGATGGACTTTGAAATAGTGGACTTTGGAAATAGCGAGGAATAAAAAAGCACGTGTTACCTGTTGTTTTGCCTGTGTATTTAGCCAGTAATCATAACAGCACCACCAAACATTTTTTCTTGTTTACATGCATTACTTAAAGCTGCTTCTTCCTCCACCTGTTCTGTGATTCACAAGTTGTGATAAGATGCTGTTTTCGGGTGAAAGTTGTGACTAGCTTCGTCCAGTGTTTACTCTGGTTCTGCATAGTCTTTCAGGCATGGCCGTCTCATTTTCACATGCAGACTGGAAAGAACAGACAAGATACTGGTAATGAATTCAAGCCCATTGTGTCTCCAGACCTTCACAAACAACACATCAGATACTGGCACAGAGAAATACACAAAGATACCTTTTTTTTGCCTTTTCTCCTTCTGCTATTTTTCTTTCTTTTTTTTTTTTTTGGTCTTTGACCAAACAGAATCATGCAATCTGCTCTTCAAACTCCTCTTCAATTCTTTGGCCTCAGAAAGGGGTTTCGTTTGATAGCGGCAATCCTGGAAAGGTCACAGGCATCAAGAAAATAGAGGGAATGAGCCAAGAGGATTTCAAGTTGTATTAATGAGGACCCCCTCGGCCAGCACCCGTCTTAGAGGTCAGACCATCACCTAAAATGATAAAGATTTATCATGGGGAGGCAAGGCTGGTCAAAGCGCTCTCTTATCTCTGGCTCTGCCTTTTTTTTACAGCAGCAACCACTGTCAAGAGTCTCGCATGGATGAAAGGCTTGGCTACTATCCACCACTGTTGCAAACCTCCAGAAATATTCTGACGTCGGTAAATAATTCATCTCCTATATTTTGTACTCTTTGAGAATTTTTGAGGAGGTGCAAGTACATTATGCCGTGCTCAGTACACCAGGAGACCCTGACTCAAATAAAAAAAAGAGAAAAAAAAGAGGTGGCACATATAAAGCTAGCCACATCTCGAGATTATACCAGAACCATATTGAAAGAGTTATTTATATTCACTCCCATCCACCTGGGCTTTATTTATGTCTATGGCTATGCATATTTAAATAAAAATCCTTGCTATGATACTAACTTTTCTGCTAGTGTGTATCATCAAATTGAAACTGCATTATTTAGCTGCATTCCAGGGTGTGAATGCCGAATATGTGGCATGCATATTTAGCACCATAGCATGAAAAAAAAAAAAAAAAAAGAAGGAAAGGGAACATGAAACGAGACTGAGGTTGAATTAAAATCCCTAAAGTTTCAAAACGTGAAGCGTATCCGACTCATTCCATACTGCTGTCTTACATAAACGCTGCGAGTTATTTATTTCATAACACACAAACGATGTTTATGACATATCAATGTAAGAGCGGGGGGACCTGTACCAATAACACGGTGGTGCTGCGAAACCAACTTCAAATGTATACAGCAGGTCATGTATATGTATTTGTCTCCACCAAAGGATCCCTGTGATGTTGGAACACCAGTGGCCCCTGAAGAGAAAAACATTGTTGATATGCCAGCCATGGATTTCTGTGGGTTTTTATTTTCATTTTTATTTATTTTTTTCAGTTAGAAGCCTTTTCATGGATGTGTACTCTAGAATTTTGTGAAAGCTGCTTTGGAGAGAAAACGCTAACAGCAATCATCAGGTTCGCTATAATTTCAAGCACACGGAGAATAAACTGGGCTGGTATATCGGGGATGATTTGATGTAAAACTAATATACTCAGCCCAGGAGCGTGTAAATATTTGTAGTGGCCTTTTTCCTTGATTTATACGAGTGTGTTTTTCTTTGTTTTTTCCTCTATTGACTCGAATGTTAATAAGAAACACTGAGTAAGATGTGCTTTTTCTCCATTCCTAAGTCAAGGCTTTCCTCGGTTTGAGGTTTTTTCAAAGGGGGAAACATTAAATGAATCTAAAATGTTTCAAGTCAGCTAATTGGTGACAACACTCAAAGTTCGGGTTCAGAAGTGCCCTCAAGCACTAAGATACTTCCTGCGCATGTGGTTTTAAGGTTAGACCAGATGTTGGAATTATGTATGAGCTTGACCGGGACCAACCGCCCACACCCTTACCGCATTTACTGCACAGTAATGGAGAAGAGCAGTGCAACTGAGCTACAATTGAGACAAAGAACATCTATATCATCTTTGTGCTGTGTTACCGGCGATTACATACCGGAAATAGCTTGCCTACATACGCTTTTACCGGACATATTGACATTTTGGACTTCCTACACCGAGATAAAGGTGTCCTGTACGAGGCCCACATCCATTTCCCATGTGGAGGTTTTAGTATTAGCAGCAAAAATTAAAAGTTTTCAGGTTTCATGTGATGATGCGTTCAGATTTTTGCAGCTCAGACGATGCGGTGTGTAAGAATTCGTCACCTTTCAGAACCATACTCAAAGCCAGGCGGGGGCGTCATATCACCAGGGTCACCGCTAACCAGTGCTGGGAGTGACGCGTAACAAAAGCAACACGTTACGGTAATATATTTATTTTTATGGTAACAGAGTAATCTAATGCATCACTAATAATATTTCAGTAATGTTACTATGTAACGGGTTGCAATCCGAGTTACCTACCGAAGTGAAGCGTTTATTGTTGTTTTTTTTAAGAATTCATCCCTGCCAACATAACCATATTACATAGGATACTCTTGTGTTTAATTTAGCCGACCCTATAAAGTCCCTGTTCAGTCCCTGTGCAACTGAAATGAGCCTAATGATGAAGCCTAATCCTCCGAGTGCCCTTTTATTTACATTCTTGAATCACACCATGCATTCCTTCTGTTCTGTGGACTGTAATAAAAAGGCATAGAAACAGAGATGTTTGTCTTGTTGTGTCATTATAGGCTACATTATAGAAGACATAGGTCTATTGTGTTTCATATGACTGAGCCTTCAAATAAAAATATTTATTCCTATCTCATAATATATCAGACTGTGATCCTTTGTCTGCCTGCTCACTCCTTTGTCCAAGGCCATTCCTTTATTTTAAAAAGATCTAGGCTATTTAACTGTTTTATAAAGGTTATTTGAGCCGTAACTACAAAGAACTGTAATAAGTAATATATTACTCTACATAGACAGTAATATCGTAGCATAATATATTACTTAAAAGTGAAGGTGACCAGTAATATGTAATGTATTGCATTTTGAAAGTAACTTGCCCAACACTGGGTTGGGGTTTTAGCTTTGGACTGGGTTGGGTAGGGGCTAACCGGTTAGCATGCTAACTTCAGTAGATATCTCTGCAGCAAATGGATGTCATTCAAACGTGTTATATCCTCACAGTGCATTAATGATTCGTCCATATTACACCTTTAACACCTTTAATGCCATTTTTGAGGAATTCCATGTGCAAATGTGTGCTTTGATTAATTAATTCCAAAACATGGTAATTGCCTTTACAGAAGGAAGGAATTCCTCTTTTTTTTCCCCTCCTCCTCCTTTTAGACATATGAACTTTAAACCTCAGCCATCCTTATTGTGCGTCTTAAATAAAGGGGGATGTTCTAAGGGGAATGGACAAAATTCCCTGTGGAGAAAATCAAAACATCACATCCCTTAATGATTACATGATGGTTTCAGTGACACTTCCTGATGTCAGCTCTCCCCACGAGACCATTTTCAATTATGACAAAGAATAATGGAGCACATTCAAGTGACAGTATTGCTTTTCAATAATTGCAATGCTTTTTCACAGGAGACCATGGTCAATAAGCTCTCCAAATGACATACAAATCAAACTAAAAACATATTCAGTGGTGGGTTATTGTCGTTTTTCAGCAGAGTTAGAATTATCTTGTTTTTGTGTTCTTCTCTCCTTTTTTTTCTTTTTTCTTTTTCTCTCTCACACTGTTGGACCAGGCTACGCGGCTTAAAACAGATTTGGCTTCGGTATCTTCGTGGTGTCTTTCTGCTCCCCATCCACGTTCGCCTTGGAAATAGAGTTCAGCGGCAAAGGAGCAGCCATTGCAGGCCACACCATCCGCTAAATGTTTAACTTTCCTAAAGGAGTCATTCAAAACAAGAACGGGAACTTGTCTATTGGGAAATACCTCCGGATTAGGGGGGCTGAAAGATTGAAAAAGTAATTTGAAAAATAATGGGCTTTTTAATGACTAAACCTATGGGACACCCAGATGTGCTCTTTGTTAATTTTCACTAGTGTAATGTAAAATTCCAACTGCTTAATTACTCTAGGACACACAAAGCAACTGGTTTTTAACGAAGCAATTATGGGAACAGCTTCTACTACATTGCACCACAGCTTCCATTCCCCACCAGCTCCTTCCGTGATGAAGCGCTTACTTTTTTTGGTACAAGTTATCAAGCTTTTCATGTCTTAAGCAGTGACAGAAAAAAAAATCCAGAGTATTTCTTTAATCAAAGGTTTGTTTTGGCTCCCGAGACCTCGCATCATTTGAATATGGCCTAATTCTCAATTTCTTACGGAATAAAGTAACTTAATAATGAATGTCTCATAAATAATACCGATATTTACCACTAATCTTCTGACACTGAGTGGCAGACGAGTTTTCCTGGAAGGCATTCTCTCAGCCGTTTGGAGACGAATAGGGTGACAAATTGGAATGACTAAATACCTGTAATTGTTATATATTCCATCTCGTGAACGTCGCAGCTTTTTGCGACTAAAGGTGGCACGTTTGAGCTCTGCCTCAGCCTTTAAAGGTGCAGAAATATTGCTAAGGACAATATCTTGTGACATTTTGGCTGTTGTTTTTTTTCTTCCTTTCCTCCCATGGATCAATAAAGAAAACTACCCGGGCAGCATTAAACCTCCTCCCCAACCCCTCCTGGGAGTAGCCTAGGAACAGCTGTTGGTAAATATCATTACAATATTACATGCTTTATTGTCGCTTTAATGGTGAAATATCAGATGTCCAAGCTCAGAGGACATTAACATTTAGAACAATCAATATAAGTTGCACATTTTTACGAGAGACATTTTCCGGCTGATGGAGAGAAACTTGCCTGATGCCTGAGGTGTCATTCATTAACGGATGCTGTAAAGATCATTGTGATTTGTGGGGCTTTTGGAAGGGGATGTGATCCTCTCATGGACTGCATGTTTTTTAATCAGGCTGGCATTAGCTGGATTTACATACATATGACTGTAGACGAAGAACAGTAGATGTGCCTGCATGCTGGGATGACAAAGCCAAAAGTCCCTTTGCGTTTGCTATTAAGACGTGTTATTTAGTTATTCATATGCTCCACAAACAAAAAAAAAGACAGTATATCTATATTCAAATGGCCGCCGCATCAATGAGAATGAAAATTGCATTACCATCCTTTTGTTTTACATCAATAGGAATGTCAGGGTAACCTTTTTAATAAATTATACCAAAAAAAAAAGGTGCAGCGCTTTTCGGTGATACATCATTGCATTCTTCAACTTTTTACCTTTATTTAATTTCCAATTGTAAAAATACAGTGTGCTCTCTCAGCTCCGCGTAACATAAAAGTAATCGAAGGCACAAAAGGGAGTGAAAAAGGAAAACAGAGAAATCAACCCACCTCAGCTCCAGACCAACTTCAAAAATTAAAACTGTGCCTTTGAGATGCAAATGCTCGAACAATATTCTTCATGTCGGATCTAAATTGCTAATGTACATAGTGTATAAACCCGGTGTGTCCCTTTCAAGGCTGGATATCTTGGAGACATGGACCTGATGGTGTTGGTGTTGATCAAAGGGGCCCCAGCCGTGTCGGCCCTCTTCCCCGGAGACGGTGGAGTCATTGAAATGCATTGGAACACGCACATGTCCCTGTTGAATGTTTATGTTGTCTAATAGCTCGACGCTTGTAATTACTCAACCTTCAAGAAGGACGGGGAAACAAGAAATTGAATGTGGACAAACTGCTCTACGGGCGAATAAACTGCGGCAGAATTAACCAGAGGGGTGCCACGAAGTCGTTACGTAAATGAGAAAACAAAGACGGGGAAGAGCTGCGGATCATCGTCACCAGAAACAAGTTCAGATCCCTTTCCATTTATCTGCTTCAATCCTCTAAACTCGAGGTGTTTCTGTGACAGCGGGCTACTTTCTTTTTGATGCCAGACAGGGTAGCACCTTGATAGACCAACTATATGGATTAATAGCACTAGTTACAACACAGCCGTGGGCCCCCCATATCTACGTTAATAGAGCCTATCCATTCCTGTCAGCTACTGGGGACTGATGGAATTGCAGGGGGGGTGCCGTGTATCCACACAGCAAATCATAAGCCCTCAGATATCGCTCGAGCTGGATGACTGCAATTTTCATTTAAAACCAAATACATTACGGCGAGATCTATCGAACGCAGTCCGACGATTTTTCTCTGAGAGGCGTCTGAACAAGGGGGAATAGCTTCTCAGTGCGGGTTGCTTGTCTTCATTTCCAGTTAGGTGGGCGGCAAACACACACACCTTGTGAAGACCAATCTGACTGTTGCAAACATTTGTCTTTGTGTGCAGCCGTCGCAGGAACAAGTGTATCTGAGCAGAAAGAAAAGCCGTGTTCTTGCCAAAATCTATCATGTCACAATAGCGGATCTTCCCGTCCGGACATTGTGGAGCCACCTGCTCGGTTTGAGAGACACGGACACTTGTATAAGCAACACAGCAGGGTAGTGAGACACGACTTAGCATTGATTAACAACAGTTGTAACAGCGTGAGCTATATTTTGGGAACATTAGGCCCGTGTTTGTTTTTTCTACCACACACCAGATCTTTCCGTTTTTTAACGTTTTTTTGTCGGTAAAACGTTAAGAAGCTTTTAACTTTTTGAGAGGAAAGCAACTTGAGGATCCCCCCTCACATGTTTTAAGACTGATTATTTGTATCTTGTATGTTTTTTTCACTCACAACAGAGAAGTCAATCTACCCAGTTCATTTACATTTTAATTCTTGAAGGCGACGTCTACTCATCCTTTTTTAATTGAATAGTCCGAGAATGAAAGAAAATGCAAATATTTGTTCATCTTGTGCTTAAAGGCACCCTGTGGAATCATATTTACATCCAGAATTATTCATCAAACCGCGCCAACTCTGTAAACACGAGTTGAATGCATTTGTTTCCTCATTAAACACTTACAAAGTGACTCCTACATTGTTTACATCCACGCTTTTCCCGCTACCGTCGTCTTCTTCACTTCCTTCCCTCTGTGCTACAATTTCTTGGTGCGTCAGCGCCACCTGGAGTAGGATGAAATCGTGAGCAGTGTGCTAGCTTGTGTGCATTTGTGTCTTTGTGATGGAACACCAGGCCCTCAGGGAACAATTGTTACCCAGTGGCCAAACTTTCCCACCGCGGAGGCCATCTCAACACCGTGACACGAGTCATTTCACTCAAGAATTCGACCCATTCGTTGCAGTAACATCGTTGTATCCATATTCAGAGTATTAACCGGAAGTTGGTGTCTTTGGGTGTCAGCCTCTATAGGCCCAACAATGCGTAAGTTCTGAAGAAGAGCCAGTTAATTTGATCCCCGGGAAGTCAAACTCTCATGGGTTCATATGCAACCGAGCAACTTCCATAGGAACGAACGTGGCCCCCTCCTCAAACGCTGTATCCATTTTTTCCTTTTTCCTTTCCTTAAACTGAGGCCCGCTCATGAAAACATTGCTCCATGGCGCTAATAATCGCATCAGTTACATGTTGGACCATGACTGTCTTCAAACCAGTTATTTTTTTAAAAGCAAAAGCGTATAGAAGAATAGAACCCTCTTTTCAGCCCAACCACAATCCCATCTCCACACGGACAACTACAAGGTAAACAAACAAACAAAAAAGGAGGTTGCACAGTAAAGACATAATCAGGGTAATCAGGAGAGTTGAGGAAACAATAATGCGGGACTTCGAGATCTCAGTCCGTGCTGGACCACAGAGGCGTCTTAGCTAAAGGTGTCTTTGAACCAGAAGCTAATGGGAGGAGTTCCATCACACTCTGAATCCATTGTGAAATCACTGGATCATCAGGAGAAGAATGTATTTCCTTGCACCAAAGAGAAGCACCTGCAGCAACTTTAGTGAGGAGGAGCCGAGGCACAATGCCTCAAACCAGGTATGATGTCACAAAGTAATGCTCATACATGCGTCTTAAACTTAAGGTAAGCACAGAGAAACTTTCTCAGACGGACTCGTAGTGTCAAACTCTAGACATACGCACGACCTTGCACGCTGAAGCTCCCACATCTACGTGAAGTAACAGTGAGCGGCAGACACTTTTGGAGCCGAGGGTGGCTTGAAAATTTTTAAACGGCTAAAGCTTGGTCATGGTTAAGCGAGAAACAATTTCACAAAGAAAAGGTAGAATTCGCTCAGAGTGAGAAACTGGGTTGTCAGAGGTGAAGGCAGACGTATCCAGCCATCCAACACCCTCACCGCGGCTTCCTGCTGCACAATTCTGCAGTCGGGAACAGTACATCTACACTCAGGTAATCCTTACATGCTGGGGGAAATTTGTTTCTCGCACTCTTCATGTGCGGTGCTGCTATTTTAAGTGGCATTGTACTCATTCTGCAATATGTCGGGAGACTAGGCTCTCAATTTAGTCAAATAAAAGTCATACTCTGCAGAGATTTCGATATGCGCCGCAGCTAAAGCTGTGTTTCCACTCTGCTATGTCTCAGTGAAGATAACCCGAGCAGCACGTCGGGGCACACGTACAGCAGATTGAAGTTGAAAAAGCAAGTTCTCTCTCAACTATGGTTAGTGCAAGATGTATGGGTGACAAAAATGATTTAAATGTGCCTTTTTTCACATCACGAGCTCGTGTGTTACCGTCGCCGTTCTGCCGGGTACAGTTCTTTCATTTTGACAGTGAGCCATGGTCGATTCTGTGGTGATAAGATGAGAGATCACACACAGCCCCAGTGTCAACAGAGTGATCGGGCCAAACTAGACAATATCTGTCTAACCTTTGCTAAAAGGCTCGTATAATGGGCCTGCCATTAGGGGGCTGCTTTCAAGTAAAAATGTCTCAGAGCAATGTGACAATGTTGATCACGGGGCGCTAACTCCCGCGGTGCTAATGGCACACCGCATCTAACAAAAATCCCAATTAAAACGGCAAAATTAATGCACTTCAAGGCTGACACAATGTAAGTATCTTGACAGAAAAAAGGAGGACACCTTGAAAGAAGAAAGGAGAGGATGATATTCACTTCTGTCAAGTTGCACATTTCCCTCTCTACAGCTAATAATGACAAGGTTGCTCTTTGATGCAGGCGAGACAGTTTTTCATTTTCCACTGGCTTCAAATTCCAGGTATTTAATCCTCGCTGGAAATGCCAAGCTTTGAGGATGTTACCCCAACTGTTCTTCAGAGTTGGGTGCCTCAGGAGAGCCGAGAAAATATGAAAAACAAAGCGTTAGAAATTATTTCCTTCTTGTTGTTTTAGGTTCAGCTCTTGTTTTTTTTTCTTTTTTTGTTTGTTTTTTTTTCAAAAGTTGGCAGCTGGGGCTTATGCTCACCTCTCGGTGCGAACGTGACTTGAAAAACCCCGCTGATGTGGCATGAGGAGAATGCCGAATGAGGAAGGACCCCTCAGCCTCTGCTGTGATTAGGGAGCTGTGCAGTCGGGGAAAAAGCCGTAAACATATCCCCGCACGGCCGTCACACACATTCATACTCCTACGCATTCATACGCAGCCTTGCGCGTGTGCCAGGAGGACTGGCGTGCACGCAGACAAATGTCAACTCATGCACATTAACAAAGCATGGCAGCCGACAAAACAGCAAACAGACAAGGATGTTTCTCCACAGTCCTGTCCGCGTTGCCTCTTGAGAAAAAGCAGATATGCAGCATTCACTCGACAACAACAGCCTTATTTACCGCCGAACAATATATGACAGACTGGGTTTTTCTGCATACTGTATGAGCACTTTCGGAGGCTGTGCTCTTTAAGTGTTACACTGACTGCAGGGATTATTCCAGCACGCTGAGGGATGCTTCACGGCCCTTCCTCGGGATGTCATTCAAACCGTTTCAAGTCGGTTTGGATTTTCTCATCCCCCTGAAGAACCATATGTGCACGGCAGTTTTGTAAATTCACCACAGAGGAACCTCTGGACACTTTTTGGTCTTCGGCGAGCCATACAACCAAAACTACAGTTCATGATGACCACCGCTATCCTTGCCCCGTAGCCAAATTCTGTCATAATGATGATTTGAGATGGGTTCAATCAACCCTATCTGCCTGCAGTAATGGCCGATGAGACTTTGATTCAAGAGCTGTAATTGGTTTCCAGTAGGGCACAATGTCAGTTTTCTATTCCCCGGTAGCCCACGTGTACAGTTTAAGGACATGGCTGCTTGTCACAAGTGCAGGCTTGACTGGACAGGGAAGAAGATATCCACTGGAGACACCGAGGCTCTTCTGGCATGGCTCTCTGTCCATAATGGTCTCCATTCACAGGCTCTTCATGAAAGGTTTTACATGGGAACTCCAAAGGCTAATTGGCCCACTGAGATCAAGCTTATTGTTAGTTCTGCATGGCTTCCAGCAGCCATGGCTGCCATATGAGTGCCTAATCACCACAGGGCTCCACACCTGACTAAACAAAGAGCACTTTTCTTAATTCTTACAAAAAAAGAATGTCTCTCATTCTTTATCTTTCCTTTTTCTTGCTCCGCCTTCTCACTCTCTAATTTTTTTCCTCCCTGGCTCTGCCTCTGATGTCTGAGGTTATATAACAGGGCAGGAATTATTGTATTAATACCTATGGATTTTACTTTTAATTAAACCTACACTGTGCTTGAATGCTTCAAGCCAAATGTGAAGGGACTCCACTAACAGCTCTAGAGGTCAGGCCAAGACGCTTATGCACCCATTTAATATTGTCAACGTGTAAACACTCAGGAATACTTTTGATTGCTGGGTTAAAGACACAGTGTCACAAGTTTCAAGCTGTCTAAACTTAAGTTTCTAAACTTTAAACAGTAAAGGACACCTATTATGTGTTTTTGGGTCATTTTGTCATTTTCCTGAAAATCATCTCACCCACAGAAAAGACTGCACCTTAAGTGCCGGGAAAGTAGTCCCGCCTGTCACTCCATGACGTTGTGACATCACACTACGCCACCGTGTCACGCATTTTAGCAGGTAGGACTCAATTCGGCACGACTTCTCTGTTGTTGTAAGCGGTGCCGGCTCACGCGTGTGTGAGCTGACCAATCAGAGCAGAATGCAGATGCAATCCTTAAAGAGATAGGAACGAAAACGGAGCGTTTCAGACGGCGTGGAGAGTACATGGCTGCAGCACTGGACAGAAGAAGATAAGTCAGGTGTTTTTTTTGAGCATTAAAGCATTAATTCTAGTCGCGACCCAAAATAGAGCTAAGAACTTGAAAATGAGCATAATATGTCTGCTTGAATTTTTTCTAAATAGGTGTAGCGAAGGAGAGCAGACGCCGCTTATTCATTTTTCAATGGACACAGTCGTAATTACCCCAATTATCCCATAAGTGAGGATGTGATGGCATAAAATAAAAGGTGGCAGGATAAGCTGTGTTCCCCACAGTGAGGCTACTTTCAGCAGATACCGGCGATGACTCAGAAAATCGTGAAAAATCCCTGGAGGCTCTAAGTTTAAAACCCTGAGTGCACAACAGCCCGCAGCAATATCAAAGGTTTGTAAAAATGTCATTGAGCTTTAATATCCTTGTCTGTCATTTTGATTTGAATACACACCTGATTGCCGCGCACTGATAAAGCATTCAAGCACGAGTACAAGGTCTCCTGTTGCAGAGACACTTCAGCCCTGGATGAGCTCTGCTCCTGAAGTGGGCAGAAGGAGGTTTTGTATAGTGAGGTACCATAAACATTTTTTTTTTTTTACATTTCCATTATCTTTAATTGGTAAAATTGCGTGCTGATTGATGAGTTATTTTAAGTCCAGTGCAATTGGACGATTTTATAAAGCCCTGTTGGTTGGACTGACCTCCCCCTGAAGCGTGTAGAAGTATATCTGGGGAGAAGTGTTGGAAGCATGTAGACCATTTTCCTGAATAAGAGGCTTGAGTACGGCTCTGATTAGCAATTTCTTCTCGTTCCGAGATCAGAACCGCGCGCTGAAACCCTTCAGACAAGCCGCAAGCGACGTACGTCCGCACCGGCTCACATGTCGATGTGGAAGGAGTGCTGTGCTGAGTGCTGATGTCTAATAGCAGGTGGATCAGCCTCCTTACTAATTAATGAGATATTTGTTGTTTTCATACGGCATGTTAGTGGATCATAAGACATGCAGGAGACAGGAGTGGTCCTGAGCGGTTAAGTAGCTCATTATGTGATGAGGCTCCATTTAGGACGGATACAGACATTCTGCAGGAAGAGGTATGTATGGTCCTTTAACTATTGATGACTCCCTCACGGACGCCACTGATGCATGTATAATTCAATCAGCGCAACTACGATTAATATTTATCACATATATATACACGCACAAGTCTTGAAAGGTGACAAGTTTCGTGGCAGATTGTTGTTTTTCGAACTGATCATGTAAATGTACGTTTACCTGCTGCCTGCGCCGTGGGAGTGTCAAGATATCTGTTCAAGAAGAGCATTTTATTTTTTTTTTGCCTTTATTTTGCAGGATATTTAAGGACAGGACCTGAGCGGCTGCCGAAAAAAGTGAAAACAAAAAACCCTGCTGAACCTGTGCCTTCTCTGTTTGATCCCACGCTTGCTGGCTTGACTCTAGTTAACAGCAGATGCAGCACCGCTGTGTGGCTTTCCTGTGAGCAGCCTGAGGTCACAATTTGAACGGAGACCGTGGGACAGCGGAATAGAGACCGCGCGGTCAAATCCGTCATCGTCTGCGTGCCTCAATGGCTTTCAATCAGAGGTACAAATTCAAGAAGCCTGGCAATATGTGACGGTTTTTAAGCTCTAACTGCCGGACAGGAGCTGCTGTATCGCTGCAGAATCAAAAAAAAAAAAAAAGCGACGCCGATGCAATTTTTACCTGAGACTTCTCAGTCTGAGAGATATATTAAAGATGGCCTGCTATTGAATACTCATGAAGTTCAAGTAATTTGCGACCTAATTGGTACTTACTGCACAATAGTGCCAGAAAATTACTTTTGGATTGAACAGGGGCATTAAATTAACACTTTAAAGCAACATGGGGAATTAGTGCAGTTCGACAACAGTGCATTTAGAGTTATATTAAGAAGCGATTTTTTCATCTTAATTGTGCAGTCATCTCATTAATGAGTGCGATGGATGACCTACATAGAGAACAGTAGGTTTTTTAAGTTTCTTTTTTTCTTTTTTTGGGGGGGGGGGGGATCTTTAATTGAGATGATGAGGATAGTCCTTGTAATAATACAACTGAATATTCAATCCAAAATAGGACGTTCCTTCTCGATTTTGAGGCAATTGGCGAATGTCCTTTTATTTTTCGAGGTACCAGGCAGATGCTCCGTGTTTCCTGATGCAGGCATAACATCGGAAAACTCTGCTGCTTGGCAGAAAAGCATACTAGGTTTCCTGTGAAGTGCAATAACTCACAATAGTTGAATAACTATATAAAAATCTGCATGCTTTTACATGCGAATATACAGAATGTCTTGACGTCTGAGCTAAACTCAGTCGCCAGGTGACACCGGCTCTGCGTGGCAACCGGCCGAGCACACTGTTTATACATTCTCTCTTTTGTTTGATGCCAGATCGCCATGGTGTATTATCAGTTGTATTTGCCCAATGCTAAGTACACAGCCGGTGCTGTATCTGATGGGAAAAGCATATTCAATTATTAATTGATCTACCTCCGCTGGTGCCCATTTCCTCACAGATAAAAAAGGCCTATTAGACTTATTTCCTCCTTGTAGATAGAATGAAATATCATGTCTTTTAATGGATAGGCCTATTTTAATCTCCCGCATTAATACTTTAGTATGCAGGATATTATTGTTCTGTACCAATGACTATAATTAGTTTTGTTTAATAATCTCTGTCAATCCTAAAATTGCTCACTTGCTGGGTTCCACATCTAGCGAGGGAGATCATTAATTTTGGAGTCTTTATAGCACGGTGTGATGAAGATCGCCCATGATTAGGTGGGAACGGTGAACTGCGAGTTATGTTTCCGGCGCGAGATAAGTAGCAGGGAGGTTAACTGCACACACACACATGAAAGCAGATTCTCCACATGCAATCAAATGTTTTTTTTTTTCTTTGTAAAGTTACGTTCCTCATACAGACATTAAACACTTTGTTATTTTACATAGGTTGTGTGTATACGGTGTGGCAGAAAGCGGATCACGACCCACGAATAACCTTCCCTCGAGTTGATATAGCCAGCGGAGTAAAAACAAATAATTAAGAAAAAAACTTTTAGGAAAATATGCCCGACATTCAGTCTGAAAAATTCTAATGAGTACTTAAAGTCCACATTCGCTTATGCCAAGACAGCAGAGTTCTCTATGAAATGTTTTACAGTGGATGAGGCCTTCAAGTTTAGGTCAAGATATAGACGATTTCATGACTTACAATTTTAATTGGCATTTTCTTCCCCTCAGGGTAAAACCTTTGTGAGTCTGTGTATCTTCATCTGTGCTGTAATATTTCCCCTCAGGCGTGATATACTGTGTATGCTTGTCCTTAACAAGCAGTGCATGTCGAGTTTATAAGCATCTGAATGAGAAACCAAAGGCCGGGACGTCTCTGACCTGCACATATGTGGAGAAGTTATGCAAATAAGTCGAGTTTGCGATATCAACTTTTTTTTGTTTTTCTTGTTACAGTCGGACTTGGAGATGGAATCTGGCTAACAAAAAAAAAAAAAAATTAAATGCACATGGCGTTGTAACAAAACTGCCTCTCCATCATTATTGATTACATTCCAGAGCCACATTTATTAAGTCATTTCTCTGCTTGTAATTCCACTGCAGTTGGCTCATTCATTATAAGAGCGAGGCGCTCTTTCCAACATGCTTTGGGCAGACGTCGGAGAACACTTCAATTTAATATTAATAGTTAAATGTATTATATTAGTTAAGATAAGACTTTTATGAGAACACCCTAGAGTGATTGTCAGTCTGTCACCCACACTCAAATTCATATTCGTATAAGCACTCGAGTTTCCAGTCGCACCTGACTTGCATGCGGAGGAAAAACTGAAGCATGGAGTTATTGGTTCCAGTTTACTAATTCCGGTGCGTTTCAATACCTCTGAGTCCATATAGCTCGAAGCACAACTGTTGTAAACAATCGTGAGGTGTGATCCTCGATGACGCCTCGCGACGGCATCATCGACTCTCCCTCTCTCTCTCTCTCTCTCTCTTTGTGTCCCTGCGTCTCCCTCCCTCCTCAATAGCAAAGTCAAAATGGCAAAGCCCTCCAATCACATTACTGTATACCCGGGAACATTTAAATGCTAATGTTATAAGCTCACATGGCTAATATGATAAGCTGACAAGCTTATTATAAGCTCTGAAGTTTTAAGAGTTTCCTCCATTAGTTATCACAGGAGGCATTAAATTGCATCGCCGCACTATGCCAGAAGGTATGGAGTTAAATTCCCCTGCAGAAGAGATTATTTTGGTGGGTCTCTGACAGAGCTACACAGTGGCAGGATCGCACATGATGGTTTGTCAAGAGATGGGGAGCGGAGCGCAAGTGGTTGGAGCTCGCTATGGATGTGCATGTGCATCTTATCTACCAGTTTGTCGAGCATATGCGGCTATATAGAGGATAGGTTATCCGATAGACAGCTGCCTTCGCCGTCATCCTTCTACTCCCTCAAGTCCCGATAACCGATAAAGAAACAACAGGCAGCACTCAGGCTCATCACAGGGCACAGTTATGTCAAACCAGAAAAAAAAGAAAAAGAAAACAACACTTACATGGAAGGAAATCAGGGCCCTAGATATTCCAAGCTCGTGAAAATGATGTTCACAAATAACTCGACAGCCCTCATTTCTAGTTTTTGGAGCGCATGGGGAAAAGATCGCTCGCAGGTGTCTGACCGTGAATTGGTAAAAAAAAAGAAAAAAAAACACAAACATTTGTTTTTCGCTGGAAAGTTGTGGGGGGGAAAAAAAATCAAGTTTTGCGGCTGTAGAAACATTTTGTGCGTGTGCGGAAGGGTTTTGTGCTGGCAGGTATTTTGTGAGAAAACATTTTTCCCAGCTGTAATAGTTTTTGTGCAGGAATGTTTTCGACAGCAAAAGTTTCGCTAAGTCTGAGAGACGGACACGTAAATTCCCCATGTGTGTATTTGACGATGAAGTTACAAGCACAGAATTTGCAAATGCGTTTTCTTGCACATGCACGCGGAAGGCGAGGAACAACTGCAGACCGGGACATCATTTGTGAAAATCATTTCACAAGCTCGAAATACGAATTACTCGTATTTGCTTCCATACTGTATACTAACATCACTCTATTTCAAATATATATATATTTTGTTGTGATAAAACACTCATGAATTTCACTTTTAAAGCCATAATTCAACGACACCAAGCCCTGAAGTCACCATCAGTCAGAGAGTTGACTCCTGAGCTTCTTCAGATCGTTGTCAAAATTGATGTTTTATGAGATTTGAACACAGAATTCCTTTTGCTTTAAAAAAGTCAATATCAAATCCAGATGCAATCCAATCCTTGACTTACATATGCCTCGCAGGACACCCAGCGCAGCAGTCTCAACAGACTCGGTTGGTAATGGTTTTTTCAGTACTCAATTCCTGAGGGATAAAACAAAAGATGGTGAAACCTGCATAGGAAGCCAGAGGAAACACAATTTTGAGAAAAACGTGAATAAAAAAAATCAAGATTGATTTAGTTCCTTAAACACCCTGAAGATCACAATAAAATGAACAGCAATACAATTGTGTAAATGGGGAGTTGGGCTGCGGCAACCCCGAAAACTAGTTGTATAAAAACCATCAATAGATAAACTACAAGTCTGATGCCTGATTGAATCTCACTTGCCTGTTCTATGTGGTCCATTTTTACACAAACAAATAATTAGATTATGTATAACAGATGCTAAATGTACAATAAATTCCAAATCCAAGTCCAAATACTGAGCAGATACATAGTCTGCTTCACAAAGTTCATTAAGATTCTCCAATCTCAACAACGCTAAAAAAATAGCAATCGTATAAGGGAGTCTGGGTTGTTGTAAATCGTTGCTTCAAGTGATCCTGGCCATTCACATAACACTAAAAACATTAATGTTGCACACTGTTGGGCTCTTATGCTCGGCGTAATTGATGCAGGTAATGTCATTAATCGTTTCCTCATTAAAGACGTATTTCTTTCCTCTCATCCCTCCCATTATTCATCAGGATGATCTCAGCAGCACCATCCTCTGCCCAAAACACACCCATGACTAATTTAGAGTCTAAGCCCCGCCCCTTTGTGGCATGCATTTACCCAGATTATCCGCTGTTTAACTGGCAAAATGGACTCGGACAAGCCCTAAATGAACAAGCGCGCTACAGGCTGTCTAAATAGGGCCCTAAGTGTTGTGAGCGATTATGTCATCAGTCGTTGGCTTGAACCCGTGGAGTTTGGTTTATGGAAGCAACACAAGGTCAGTGAGGTATGAAGCGTGAAAAGAGTTCAGTTCAGCGATGTTCTAAAGTTTACAGAGGAAGAATACACAATCAGGGACCAAAAACGTGAATGAAGCCTGAGACATGGAGATATTTCTAAGTGACAGAATGCCGAAGTTGGTTACAGAACACAGGTGGGATGTGCAGGGAATGTAGACGACATAATACGTCAAGGTCACATGAAAAGGCTTTGTTAAGGGTGTGATGAGAATGGAATGCACAGCGATAGGAAACATTTCGCACAGATAGTACAGATAGTTTGCCTACTTCTTTCTGAGTGTGGTTCTTGGAACAGTATGTCAGCACACTGAGAGCCAGAAAAAGACCATGTTCACTTGATCAAGCTTAATCGATGTCTGTCAGCAGCGATCGATTGATGGCGGTCCACATCGACGTCTATCCGCATCCTTCTCAACAGTGAAATTGCATTCTGATATTCCCAACCCACTGGAACGGTTTACAAAGTCTGAGAGATCTCGAGAGGAAACTTTGTAATTTCCCATGATTCAATTGAGTCATTTACATTTGGGGTATTTACATTTTAATCAGGCCCTCTGTTCCACAACAGTCCCATTGATTAACCTTATCACCGGATGATATACTTTGGACGCATTACGAACAACGGGGATGCGAACGACTGGCGTGGGCCCTGCTCCGTGAACATTCGCCGGTCTCAATTAGTCAGTGATACTGCATCTGAGTAACAGCTGGCAGCTTCTGTCTGTCTAATCTCTCACTGCAGCTGTGCTGGAACAGGCAACATGCTAGCCTAATTAGCCATGCTGTCTCCATGGGAAAATGAAGCCTTGGGGTCCTAGATCAATGTTGCCGTCCCTTATTCACTCTCCTCCTCCGCCATGCATAAACAAAAAGCGCTCCGAGCCCCCCTCGCTGAAAGATACAATAAAGAGCCATTGTTGTCACTGAAATGGTTTTATTACCCTCAGTGAGGAACTGTCATCATGTTGTTACTCCGTTAGCGCAAAGAGATGTTTAGATACGTGGCAGAATTAGACACTTGCGTCTCCCCTCGCTGGCGCACTCATGTCAATTTTCTGCATTGCTACAGATGTGATTTTAAATTGATTGGACTAGATTACTTCTTTATCAGGTTTTTTTTTTTCCGGCTAATGATTTGTTTACCACGCCAATGCTGCTAACATCGAAACACACTCATGGATATACACACAAGACCGACCGAAGCAAGCTCAATGTTTTCCTTTTTTTCTTTTTCTCTGTCTTTTTCCCCTCTTCCTTTTACTGAAGTTGAGGCGGTTGTAATGGGGGAATTGTTGTTTGTGTTTTTTTTTCCCAACCAGCATCGGCAATCCTGGCCTGACACTTATTTGACCATTTTGTTGTTAGCATCTTAAGTATCGGAGAAGAGAGCAATAAAGCCGAGGACTTAACGGCATACTTCGGGTAATATACAACGCAGCAACTGGAAAATGATGCGCCTTTTTTTTTTTTTTTTTTTAGACAGCCATCTGACTTTGTTCCAGAGTGTGCTCACTGTGCACACTGCAGTGTCCAATGTTGACGATGAAGTCTGACTGAAAAAAGCCTAACACCCACCGACACGGAAACAGAGCTGGAGTCTTCATATTACACCTGCACCCGAATTAAATGGAAAGCAATGAATACATTTACAGTATTTATAATTAAGGTCTAACACATAGTCAATCTACATTCTTCAGCCTAAGTTGCCGGGATACACATCACACAGTCAATGCTTCAGAAAATAGCAGCAATTATAGGAGACTGTACACAGTGTCATCTGCATCAACACATTTTTGGCACATGGTTGACAGCCTGATATGCTGCGTGTCAAACTGTTAAACTCTCATTTCCTGCTACTTTTTTTCTTTTTGTTTTTTTTTCGGTAGGGGCTGAGGTAACACGGAACGTATGATTTGTTGTGATCACTCCGGAACAACTTATGATTACAAAGTTTGTTGTGTTGCTGGAAAAAGTATTCGACTTACTACACTGTTGGTTCATGGTGATTTCCTCTACAGTGCACTTAGGCCAAAGCATGCAGAGAAAAAAACAAAACAAAAACAAAGAATAGATTTTACATTACTTTGCAGGAACCGCTGTAAAATATCACATATATATTTTTTTTTTATTCATTACATCCGGCAATTCCAAACTCAACTTGCTGACTCCGAAGCTATTGCTTCAGGGGCTTCAGGAAGTTTTACTTCCTTTAAACGGCTTTCATCCTGTTTTGTTTGATGTGGAGATGCATGGTGTCATTGCTACGACCCCTGTTTGCTGTAACACCACCCCCCCCTTCCTCTACCCCTGCTCAGCGGGGCCCAGCGTGGGTCACAAACCTGTAATAAACAGGAGGGGCCGAGGCTCGATTTGGGAAAAATGGGCACTTTCCGCGGCATCTGAAAACGTCTGGAGTAATGCACTAAATTATTGGGGTCAGCGACTCCGCCCGCTCTGTTGATTTGTCTGTGGACACAGAAGGCTCGCACTGACATTGAAGGACATTTTTCCACCACCAAGGACTGTAAATTAAGAGACATGCCCGCGCCAGAGCAGCTTATGTGAGGCGAGGTGATTGAAGTGTTTTGCCACAGAACGCCGACGCAAAAACACACAAAATGCGACCCTGTGAGAGTTTAAGGTCGAAAGTGTAGCGTCACTAAAAAGAGGTCTTAAGACAACGGCGTCCGTCCGGTATTAACCGTTAACAAACAAATGTGCTCAGTTCAGTTCCATTCAGTCGGTATATCTGTCACTTAGCCCAAAACACACACACACACAAAGCACCAGGAGTGTATTTTTAAACATCCGGCATCCACAGTGTTGCACAATTGCGGCTAATCAGCCTAATGAGCCAAAGATTGCAGCAGTAATCAGGCGTCATTAGGTTTATGAGTATTTATTATCTGTGGCACGGAAATAATAAAGAAGAGCACCTCTTGTTGATGACACACAAAGGAGTGAAGCCCTGCAATCTGTTTATTAATGGAGCTCTGTCACCTGGCCACCACAACTCAACGGGCCAGGTCATCCATCAACGCTGGGCCCTGACACGGGGAAGATAGATGTACTTCCCTGTTCTGACCTGAATGTTAGACAATTCAAAGCTGGCACAAAGAGCCACACATGGTTCAGGGTATCGTGTAGGTGGCCTCGGGCAAAGCAGTATCCCCCCCCACTCGCCGAATCCCTCGCCCTTGTTGTGCGCGTGTGCGCGGCCGTGTCCGCGCCAGAGAAAACACAGCATATGCAAGTGTGGAGAGTCGATTTGTTTGCCTTCAATTCCGACCGTGCCTCATCTCGTTTGCCTGTGAGGCAACGTTTCATGCTGGTTCCAGCCCGGTTTTGGGGGACTGGGGGGGATGAAGCCTCCATGCGGGTCTTCTCTGTGTTTTTCTCTCGCCCTTTTATTTTAGCTGCTCGCGAGTGATGTCATGCCTGTTAGGAATCGAATTACATACATACTCAAGCGGGCCACCCCGGTCCATCTTCGCTTGCTTTCCGTTTCAGAAAAGAGGCATTTCTTACATTGGGTTTAGCGCTGCGTTTCATTTTGATTCCTTGTCAAATGCTTTTTACCGTGTTTGCTGTAAATATTGGAAAAATCAGAGGGTGTGTGAGGAGAAGGGTATACGTGAGTGTGAAAGAGAGAGAGGGAGAGAGAAAGAGAGAGAAAGAGAGAGCTGGAGACATGGAGACCTGTGTCTCGTGAATAAAGATGGATTCATGCAACTTGTCGCCGTGTGTGATATACAGCCTGCCCGTTGCTCGTGTCATCTGATTCCTCTCGGGACAGGAGTACACAGAGATTAGAGGGGCTATTGTAAGAGAGGAGTTTTATCTGCGCCTGTTATGTGTGTTACCAGGCACTTGGATTAGTGTTCCGTGTATCTCCTTAACCCACAGAAAAAAGCTAACGCGGTCAAGCTCCATTCAGGAAAACATGATTGTTGCACTGGGTTCCTGTCTCTCCCCCCCCCCTTCCACGTTTTCTGATTTCTCTCGACTGAAGCACTCTCTCACCTCGGACAGATTTGTTTGTGAGAGGTTCAGAGTCAATTCAGCTACACGGGGGAAACATCCAGAGGAACAAAAAACTAGAATGGCTAAAAATTCGCCGGCGCTTCGCTCATTCAGACAGCAATTTAACAGTTCCAACTTCAGTGTGTGTCGATTAAAATGCATCTGGTACAGCCCCTTCCTCGCCCCGACAGATCAGTGTTTGTGGGCAAAGCGGTCCCGCTCCCGTGGCCACAGATCCAGCTCACTGTATCTGAAAACAGGCTTACATTAGCCAAGAGCTATTTCACAGGGACAGCCAAGCAGAAAAATAATTCAAAGGCTTGCTTATCAAGAAAGCTGGTGTGAAAGTTCAACAAATGATTATTCCTGAGTCAATGTTCACATAACTGGTGGCCTGAAAATGGGAATGGATGTCAGGCGGAGATTCTGATTCAGTGAATTAATTGTTATCGGAATCAGCCGGGGAGGAGGACGGAGAGCAGGAAGGCCAACCGGCGCCGCAGCAGTCGCCCCACAGGACCTTCATATGTGACAACACAAACAGAATCAGTGTGGGACTGGGGGTTGATGGTGGAAACTATTCCCTTCTTGGTTTGCCTCATGCGAGCAAATTGGTGTATTGCTGTACACACACACACACACACACACACACACACACACACGACGTCTTAAATATAGAACAAAAAAAATGCACACAAAAAAAACGTGTTGAGCTCAACAGTTTCATCGGGAAGGGAGATGAAAAAGCCGTCGTTGAGTATTCCGCAGAGGCAGTTCAATCTGACATGTTGGGTGAGGGCGTGCTTTCATATCGAGACAGAAAATAGTTCCCTTCCAGTTTCTTGCCCAGTCTATTAGGGAGTTGTATCAGAGCAAGTTTTTCTCATTTCCATTTCATTAATCTATTCATCACAAAGAAAAATACATGAACCCCTTGGTGATACGTTGTTCTGCTAAATGTCTGGAAACGGCTGCTGTGGGAATCAAGAGACATACGCTGCAGAGCTAATGTTACAATTACATATTTTATACTGTGCAGGTTGTTGCATCAGGTCAGTTCCACTTTTATACCGTGGCTTTACGGAGGCCAGTGCTGGTCTGGTCAGTCAGCAGTTGATCCAGACTGAAATACCACAGCAACTATTGGATGAAATGCCATTCATGGTACCCAGAAGATGAATCCTAGTGACTTTGGCAATCTCCTTGCTTTTCCTCTAGCACTACCACGAGGTTGAAATGTATAGTTCAAAAAGAAATATTGTGTCAACTGCTGAATAGATTTCCATTTAGATAAAGTACACATATTCATGGTCCCCAGATGTATCCTATTGACTTCAGGTATTCCCAGGCATTTATTTATTTTATTTTATTTTTTGCTTTATGAGGTTGATCTTTATTGAAATATTTTGGCTACTACTGGATGGATTTCTGTGAACTGTCAGACGTGCATGTTCCCCAGAAGATGAAATAAAAAAAAAGCTTTTAACATTTCTTAAACATGCAGTAGGCGATTCGACATTCGCAGGTCATCATACACTGTATTTTAGGACTCAGCAATCAACTGCTGCATGTTTCTCCAGAGCCGTCTGCTGCACCTGTGAAGGTCAAGTGTGTAAGATTTAGTGGCATCTAATGGTGAGGTTGCACATTGCATTAAGGTGGTTGCTAAAACAGCACCAAAAAAAACAAAAAAAACAATGCTAAACAAATGGTCATCTTGGGAGCCAGTGATTTGGGCTGTAGAAACATGGCAGTGGAAGACTGCGTGGAAGAGGTCTAGCTCTCTTTATAGATACAGTATAAAAGGGATGAGGCCCCAACAATTCTTAGTTTCAGGTGATTATATAAAAAAAAATGGAAAATACAATACAGGATCTTATCTTCCAATTTCTGCCAACAGATGCTCTGAAATCCCACACACTGGACCTTTTATTTTTTAATCTTTTGCCATCATCAAGTCAAATTTTCAATGTGTCCAAACCGTTTTAAGACCATAGTCCTTTAACCCTTTCTGTCCAAAGTCCAGCGACAACAGTAGCAATGTTGAATGTCTTTTTTTCTTGCTGAAGAAAATGTGATATCTGTCTCTTGCTCTCACACGATTGCAAATTTACAAAAAGTAAACCACTTTAAAAACCTACCATCTCCACAACGCCATGTTTTTTTTTCGTTTTTTTTCAATTCCAGTGCCTTTAAATACTGCAAACAAAGCAGCGCATGATGAGATGACTTTACATGAGACTTCACAAGATAATCACACAGCACAATATCTCATTGTCAGATCCCATAATGCTACTGACAGTGCAGCTACAGACAAATGTCAGAAATGTTCTCTGAATTGATTCCGCCAACAACAAACATGTTCATCTCAGACAAAGGAAGGAGGAGGGGGGAAGAAGAAACAGGATGAAGGGCCCCGGGCCTGATTATGATAAATGTCACACTTTGAATCATATGTTTTTACTAAAATTATCTGACAGACCAAAGGAAGATTTATGAGACGGTGGAATATTTGTATTTTTTTTCCATCGGCTCCGCCATGGATGTGCCCTGGCACAGTCAGCACCAATTCAAACACAGCTGGCCTGCTCAGGGAAATTCATCTACCTTCATTAGGAATGCCAAAGTGACTCTGAAGATGCAATTCATTAATCCTCGGCAGTGAGCAGTGTTCTTCATATTGTTATGGAAAATCAATGTGATTGAGCTGGAGGGATGCCAGTGCCGGCTTCTCTTGTGTATCCACGGAACACAGCTCTAATTTTATGCATGCAGCATCGCCAGATCAAGGAAGAAAAAAGAAAAAAATCCCAAAACACATCACCCGACGTTAGCCTTACTTAACCACGGGGTCAGCGTCATCACAGAACAACACCGCGTTCGCAGTGCAGGTGGGTCTCTGACAGAGTATGAATGAGGATGATAGATGATATTGCAGCACTTTGCTTCATCCTGCCGCCTGCCCCCGTCGCGGAATCCACAGGTCCTCGGCTCACCCGCGTGCAGTAAATGATCGCGAGTGACAAGTCGTAGCTGCCAGTGATCCGATGATGCAAGCGGTTACCTTTCAAGTAAAGAGCGCTTCAATTCAATTCCAAATATCTTATTCGTCCCTCGCGGGGAAATCTGGGGCATTCATTACCTGTTAGACAAATGTTACACAATAAGACGTGATAGGATGATAAAACTTACTTGAAAAAGTGCCTCTCTCATCAGCTGGAAAGGTTAGGCTGGTGGAGTTACAGCAGCGACTGCTCCAGAATTTGGTTTATTGATATTTTTTTATTTCCTTTCCTGTGTGACCACAGAAACGGAAACAATGTCCGTTTTGGGATAAATATCGTATAGTTTGCACAGTGAGCCCAAAGAAAATCATATGGTCCAGGTGGCTTCTGAAGAGGAGAGCAATTGCTTAAAGGTGCACTTCGTAGTTTTGGGGGAAGAAATTTTGATCAGAAGAGAAAGATCTTGGTCTACTACTTTTCTATCAGCAAACCGTGTTCCGGGAGAACAGCTTGTTTATTCAGTTATGTAAAAAAAAAGTAATATTTCAGAGTTTGTGTTATTACCTCAGTGACACAGTAAATATAGAAATTCTGAGTGCCCTCAAAAACGACATAGTGCCCCTTTAAAGACATGTGAGTTTTAAAAGTGGCCCTCATATCAGGAGCAGTAGGCAGCTTATCGGGGAGTCCAATTTGATTGAACCGCGAGCACTAAAACTGCCATTTGATATTAAGTGAAATACACAAAACCTGAAATTTACAAATTTCAAAATGTCAAAAGCTCAGAGAGCCCTTGGGTATTTCTGTTGCTAAGTCTTAGGAGTCTGGCAGACATCAGTTTCAGATTCTGCTGCTTTTCCAAGATTATGTCGAGGATCATTTGAAGTGTTTTCAGAGCTTCGCACACTCCCCAGAATATGTTATGTGATAACTGACTCTGACTAGGAATCATTTCATAGTTTGGATTTTGACATTCAGAGCGATATGTAGCATATAGATGCAACATCTCTCCTTAAGTTTTTTTCACTTTAAAGAAAATGTGAGGAAGAAGTATATGCTCGGGGAGAAGAGGATCCTTGCATGCAAGTTAAAAACAAAAAAGAGAGAGAGAGAGAGAGGCGTGTGTTACACCGAAGAGAATGCACTTTATATCTTGTGATGTGGTAGAATTATTATGATGTATGTTTTGGGGAAAGATGGTGCTGATAACGCCCCGGCAGAGATGTTTAATTCATCTCTGTTTGTGTCAGATGAAGTGTTAAGAATTGAGGGTGTTAGCCAAATTGGTGATAAAGTCACTGCAAATACTGGAAATCCTTCCTGAGTTAGTCGCTGTTTGTTTTGAAACAGCCCTGAATTTGCAATGTTTTGTTCAATTTGTGAAAATGTCTACAATGGTTGGAGACTGGATGTGGCCGGATAATAGTGTCGCTAATCAACTTACCAGGTTGCACCTCTCCTTTTTTCGATAAAGTCTGCACAGCCAGCAAACTGGCAGTGGCGAGTTTCACACTGTTTTTTTTTGTATTGTCACGCGTCAAAATCACCGGCAGGAAACCAGTCTTGCCCTTTACACTTTTGAGTAATGGCGGACGCAAACAGAATAAAGACTTCGACGTGGGGGGGGGCAACAGCGTGCTGGAGGTGTCAGCTGGAATAATGGCTGTCAAAAATTGAAATGCAGAAACATCGTAGTTAACAGTCTCGTGAGGTGTTACAATTGTTGAGAAATGACAAAAAAGAAAAAAAAAACAACCAAAAAATCTTAGCCAAAGCTGATTTAGGCTGCTGATTTTTTTCAAACCGTTTCCTGTGATTGGAAAATATATTTTAATGCTCCAACGCCAGATAAACAAGACCTGACCAACAGAAATTCCTTGCTGTACAGTTACAGTAGTCTAAATAGCTGTCGTCTCATTCTTATTGAGTTGAGACTAAACAACTAACCATTAAGGTGCAGGTCTGGACCGGCCCTGACGCTGATAAACCCTAACAGGCCAGTGTCACAACAGGCAAAGCAATTCACCCGATCTGAACAAGCACATTAAGTAAGCCGGACAATAAGTGACCTAATTTGCTGCTTCATGCACAACCCGGCCTCCCTCAATGCTACTTTGCACCTAATGTAAATACTGTGAATATTTTTTTTTTACCATCAGACTTGTTTTATGTCTGTGTAACTAGCGTGCTGACTTGTGTACTTCGCGTGCTGAATTGTGTACTTCGCGTGCTGAATTGTGTACTTCGCGTGCTGAATTGTGTACTTCGCGTGCTGAATTGTGTACTTCACGTGCTGACTTGTGTACTTAACATGCTGACTTGTGTATTTCACGTGCTGACTTGTTTGTGTCTACCTACAACTACTCCGCGTGCCTTTAATTGCCCCCCGGGGGACAAATAAAGCATTTCGAATTGAATTCCTAACGGGCACCGCCGTAGCTCCTGTTAAATAGAAGGCCGGTCAGCTAGCGTTTTGACCAACAGCAGCTGAGAAGAGTGATACACCAGAAAGAAAAAAAAATGAACACGTCTCCTCACCAACACGCCCACATCCTAACCTTGATGTTTCAGATACATTTATAAGCACGTAATAATAAAATAATTTCGCTGGCAATCCGGCTTTTGAACTTATTAAGCACCAAAGGATGTCAGCCTTTGCCCTGTTGGCGTCGTATCACTGGGCTACTTGTGTATGTTTAATTAGTGTTGAGAACTGACAGGCCCGCTGCTCCAAGTTCCTTGATGTTTGCTGGTTGCCTTTGGCACCACTGACCACATAATCATTGCTGGGCACATCAGGGACAGGGCTTGATTTTCAAAGCCTTTCGCTCCACTGATTCGCTGTGCATCCATGAGATTGATCACAGTGGTTTATCTGTGGCAACATGTGCTTCATCCCTTCAGATTTGGGGAGGTGGTCGCCTGAAGGGGTTGTGTCCTTTGCGCCAGCTCCGGCTGAGGCGCCACACGAGTCGAGAGTGGGAGGGGAACGCTGTGACAGCGGTGCAGCCACGGCCCATCAGAAGGCGCCCGTGGCCCCCTTGTGATTAAAGCTGTGAGAGGCAGAAAAAAGAGAGGACAGAGGGGAGAGGAAGAATGGGAGATAGAAAGAGAGAGAGAGGGAGGGAGGGAGGGAGGGAGAGGGAGAGCCAAAGATATCATCAACTGTTGCTTGAAAAAGAGGACAGATAAGTGCGGCCTTACATTCATCAGGTCTTCTGCTCAATTAAATCAAAAATTACGTCTTATCTCCCCCAACACGCCACGGTAAACTATCAACATATCGAAAGATTGAAACGTCGCCGCGAGCTTAGAGGCACTAAAAAATAATAATATCATCAAGCCAAAAAAAGAGAAGATGAAAAATAAAGAAAAGAAATTGCGTCTGTAAACAATGCTCTGTTTGGGTTGCATACGTTGTGTAATATTTTTTCTCACATTTTTGAGGAGAGGACGGGGGGATGGGAAAAAAAGAAATAAAAAAACAAAGCAAAAAAAGCATCTCCGCAGTGATTACAAAGCAGGAGTGGAATTTAAATAGATGAAAATAAATGTAGTGGCACTAAATCAAAGCGGGAGGTAGCTGCTAGTGTTTTTGGTATTCAGAAGATGGTGCTATTTGTTTGAGTATGCATTGTATTCATGAATCTGTTTATTTGCTCCCCGTGGCTTTTGCAGCTGCCCTCTGAAGAAAGATTGTGTTTTTATCAACACTGCTTGACACAGCCAGGAGTCGTTGTTACAAACATATGCACATGCTATACTAATTTGTATGGGCTTCCGCAAAAAAGAAAAAAAAAAAAAAAAAAAAACGAGAGAAAAAATAAATATATGTTGGCATCAATAGTATTGGGCTCATATTGGGTCTCCTATGCTCTTATTGTGATACATGAGAGAGTTATTTTCATACAGGAGACAACCTCCGTTACTGCTCACGCCACACAACAAATCCTAGTTTTTGAATATTTATTATGGGCTGATGTTATTGTTATTGTCTCGCAAAATCCATACAGTCTAATTAGGACAGGCTTGATCGCCCTTTTCCCCTTTAATTTGCATAGCGAAACTATGGAAGGCTCAAGATTTAATGGTGTCTTCCGTGTCACTGGAAGTTAAACAAAAGAAAAGTACCTGCAGCTGGGAAAACCCCTTAAAAATTTTATTTTTGTCGAGTAAAAAACAATGCAATCAGCATAAGGAAGCTGAAATGTTTGAATGTGAAACGGCTGTGTGATCTCATTCTCTCATTTTCCCGCCGCCCGACGCTGCACTTTGCACAAGTCGGAGAGACACAAGAGGGACTTTCGCAGGGCGAGAGGGAAGAGTTTGGGTAATTTACACTAATTTGAGCCAACTCAAATCTTAGAGCCTATTCCACAGGAGACCTCGAGAGAAGAGCACTCTCAGACGGTCAAAAAAAACATAAAAATATAGCACTGTGGGTAGTGTAGCCAGGAGAACAAGATCATTATTTCCATTGCACTTGTTCCATATACTGTAAGCCAGAGACAAGCCCAGAGGGAAGGGAATTGGCATTGATTTTTCTTTAGAAATTGATTTTTCTCTTCACTGACAACAGTGTGAAGGCTTCAGAAAATATCAACAGGAGTGAATATGAACAGCAGCAGTTCATAAAGCGCTCGCTCTAAAAACAAAAACCCTCAGACCTCTCATCTGGTCATTCGCGGGGATCTTACGGCAAAATAAGTTGGTGCGCGCCCCCTTATAAAAACTCCCCCTTATAAAAACTCAAACTCTTTTTTGTTTGTTTGTTTTTTAACTCTTCACTATTGTAACTTTTTTGTTCTCTTGTGGGGGAATTTATCGGGTCTCAGCTGCAACTCCACCTTACAATATGTATACTCAAATTAAGAAAAATAGCTTTCAGCCTTCCACGCAGTCAACCTGGCCTTCCTCGCCACACACAGATTCTGTCAGATTCAGTCTTACGATGACATCACACCAGCCCGTCAACATGTTCACGTCCCGACCCCATGAGTGCTCTGTAATCACTGTTACATTATTGCGTTAGTGCTCGGCACACATGGGTCGGACCGCACCCAATGTTCGAATCAGCCTAAATTTGACCATGATGACACACACACGCACACACACAGGCAGACATAGTGAGGAGATAATCCAGCCTGTTATCACGACATGGCATAAGCAGTGACCTCACTCCCACAAATAGGACTTTTTTTTTTTTTTAAATGGTCTTCGACATGCGTGATTTTTAGGCAATGTAATGAGGGAGTCAACTGATGTGAGAGAAGATAATTATGCTGGGAAAAATAGCTAAATAATTGCATTTGCATAATTAGCTCTTGGTTAACATTTCTTTGAGGAAGCTATTTGCAGTGAAAAAAAAAAGTGTTTGTGAAACCAAAACTGAAATCTTAACTTATTTTAGTTTTTGTCCATAAGCAAACGTACATAATGTGTTTAACTTACGTCATGTACGTAACGTAACCTGCAGTACCTTAGCGTACTCAAACAGGATTTATTTTCCTGAGCCTAACCCACCTAACTACTGTCGTTGCCTTAACATAACTAAACTGCGACCTCTTATATCAACCATGTGCTTGTCGCCTGACTTCATTCTTTCCTGCTCATCCAACACTCAACAAATGCGGACGGCAAATAAATGACACATAATAAACTAAGAGTTACATTATGTGGAAATGTTCCGCTCAGAGTTGCTAATACAAATCCGACTTCTGCAACAATTTGACAGACGTAATGTACTGCGGGTGCTTACTACAAACAAATTTCAGTACTGAAGTTGTACAGCGCAGAAACGAGTGATGGGCGGACGGAGTGGCTGAGACAGAGACACCATTCACCCTGTTACATACTCCGGACCCTTAACATGATTTTGAAGCTGGTCTTTAAAGACTAAAAAGTGACATACTGTTACTTTAAAGATCAGGTCTGGTGTCAATTTCTATGCCCCACAAACACTGATCAGTTCTTTCTAGATCAACTGTTTTTGCGATAAACTTCAAAAACCACATAGAAATAATTGCTATAAAATTGGCAGTCAGACGTAATCATTTAATATCATGACCTAATCTTGACGTCCCAGAATGCAGTGCGGCGACGGGCTGTGTCATTTGCAAATCTGTCATTCACTAGAAAAGTAATCAAGGTTTAACAAAAAAAGTGTGGAAGTGAAGATGTAAACCAAATTCTTCAACTACCTTGACTAACAAACATTTGCTCCGATAATTCCATTTATGAGGGTCTGCATCTGTCTTCGCAATTAAAGCTGACTGATTCACTCTGGAAGGCTTCGCCTGAAGGTTTTTGTTGTTGTTGTTGTTGGTGTCTGTCTGTGCGGGAGCTACAGGAAGTCTTAGGTTTGTATTAACAGTAACATCACAAACATGCTAATGTCTGCACCTGTCCACTTGTGCTTTTCCTTTTCTCCCTCTGTGTTGTGCAAAAGGTTGCCTCAGGAAACCGAGACTGCTACTGTTTGTTTCGACTCTGTTTTTTTGTTTGTTTTTTTTGGGTGTGGGGGGGGGGGTTATTTAATGGTGGTGATACAACGCATCATTGTTCTCTCTTCCATCTGTCTAGTTTTTTGTTTTACTGAAAAAATAAATAAAAAAACAGTGTGACAGCTATCTTAACACAAGAAGTAGGAGACAGATTGAGGTAGAGGCGGTCGTAAATTGCAACAGATCATCGGAAAAACAACACCTGCAATCGGAAAGAAAACCCACATCTCGTCGAAGATGTTGATGATGTCTCGTTGGGGAATTTCTCCTCTAAATAGAAGTCTTTTTTCCTGAAAAAGCTCGACACATCTGGCTCTATAGGTATTTACACTCGCACACCTGCTGAACATGAAGCCCCCGAGCTCTCCTGATCTCCATCACACTCACCCTTCTCCTGCTTTCATCCCGCATGTGCTTATCTCCTCAATACATTTTTAATGGGAAAGTGTCAATAACTGTTACAGCGCGCGGGTGCGGCGAGAGGGCACCTCGAGTTCACGCGTCACACGTCACCGCCTGGTTTATAGGTCAGCTGACTGCGTTTGACAGTGATTAGCACGGCCTGTCTCCTCGCCGTGGCAGCCTTGGATTCTTTTGCATAAGGTCGTGTAAATAATCACCATATTAATGTAATTATGCAAAAAAAAAAAAACATCGGGTGCAAAAAAAAAAATGCTGGCCGGAACTGACACATCCCATTCAATTAGAGGGTACGCTGATGTAACCGATGTACTTACTTCCCAGGAAGTGACACTCGTTTCTTGACGAAAGATTCCGTCGCTGTGGGCCAATTCGATACACTTCCAATTTTTGCGGCGGCGAGAGAGAGCATGTATGCGCAGAGTGACATGCTGTGAAGAATACACACACACACACACATGCACAAAAGCTAAAGCCAGCGTGGTTCAGAGAAAGCATGGGATTAGTGGGGTTTTCTTCCTCTGCCTCTTTTCTTAATATATCCATCAGTGTGCAGGGGACGTAATTATTCCTGAGAGGTGGAACAAGGAAGTGGCTTTTTACGCTCGCAGAAAGGCATTCCCTCAGAATGATGACCGGAGGAAGTGAGATCAGAAGCAATTAACTACTGAGGGAGGAAAGTCACAGGGCTCTAAATCTTATTGCTACGCAGCACTTAGGGTTTGTGTTGTTGTTAATTACCAAAGTAGCCCAGACAAACGAGAGAAAATCAGCGTTCCTCTCATTGAATTGTTTTTCTGTTTGTCAACGCCGGTGCGCTTTATGTGACAGCAGAGCCGACGCTGTTGTTTTTCTTTTGCTTCTTCTGATTTCGTTTTTTGCAGAGGTGGGAAAGTAACTCTGGAACTAAGAAAAAAAAAAAAGCGCTGACTTAAACTGTGCCAAAGTTCATCTTTCCCAACCTTCCGCACGGAGCACTTCCAGGCGCTGCTGTTGAGGCCCTGATACCCTCTGTGGTCTAGATTGACAAGCGTTAAATAGCTTGGCGGCAGCTCCTATATGCTCTATTATCACAAGAGGACATATCGACTGTTCCTGTTTAATGCATCAAGACTCCTCCTGTAGCACCCTGTCTCTGGCCTTCATCTATGATTCATTTTTATTACCCATCATTCCCGGGACACAGGCCCCCCCGGGGCTTTTCTACATGGCACATAGGGGGCGGAGCGGAAGTTAGCTGACACCTAATCTGCTCAATGGCGGACCGGCGTTATTTATTGGATGGCACCGTGAATCTGGCTCCGATGACGAATGGAGGGGGGGGGGGCCCTCGGAGGAGATCAAGCATTCAGTGTACATAGACAAAACACATAATGTGGTGAAAGCAAGGTGATGGGGCAGGTTCGGGTTCACATCCCACACAACGCGACTGGATCAAAATTCATAGCGTCCACTGTTGTTGCCCCCCCACCCCCACCCCCCACCGCCCCTCCCCTTTCCCTGTGAATATATCCAAACAAGTCAGAGCCGGGCCGAGCCCTTTTTGCATTTCTCGGATTACTTTATACGAAATCACTCCGACCAACATACAGTGATTCTCTATGCTGACAACTCCCCCTGCAGATAATTTCCCTGTGTGCCTCTGTGTACATTTTTTTTCCTTCCCTTTTCTTCACCCTCTATCAAATTCAATCAGTCTCAGCTTTCCTCGCGAGCCGCGGCGGCAAGGGCCGGTAAAAATGCAACGCGACTGACAACAGCAGAACTCTATTAATTCCTCAACCGCCCTAGCTGTTGGTCCTGTGTAATATTTGTCTTAGCTTAGACGTGGGGTGGGGGGGTATGTAAATTGTGCGGAATATGTTTCAGAATATCAACGATTAGACGATGCTTTCCCCCATGGCAGCAGCCACTTTATCTGTACTGTACTGTGCGTGTGCGTTGTTGTGCTCGCCATGTGATTTGATTTTACTCAGCAGCAAAGGTCCACTTGTGTACGGAAAACTAATAATTCTGCATTGACCAAAAGTATCTTTAATAATGTCTTTATGAAGCAGGATACTCTCAGAAACAAGGGTTCTATCTGAGCCACACATTTGACCAGTATCTCTAAACCTATACAATAACCTAATTTCCCTACAGGGATTAATAAAGGACTCTATCTATCTATCTATCTATCTATCTATCTATCTATCTATCTATCTGAACCTGGGTGTATATATGATAATCATGGCCATTCAGGACAACATGGGTTCTCTTTGCACTGTATCCTACATTCACATTATGTCATAAGGATGTCTTTCTGTCTCATTGCTTATTGTACGCCTCCCTTTTCTACCCTCATTTCTTTTTCATTGTTCGTAAGTTGTTGCTTGTGATCTATTTTTCGGTACTTGTACAAATCACCATGGTTGATTTCATTTATTTTAGTTAAGGATCCAAATGTTGCCTGGTTATGTGAACTTATCACATGACTGAATGTCTTTGTTTATTTAGAGCCATTTGCTTCTGAAGAACGTTCTTCAAGTTAAAGGTCGTGTTTGTAAGATTTAAAATCTCATACCCAACTCATCAAATTCAGATGCATTGGGATTGTAGGTCGGACCAGCCGGCATACCAACGCATCAATGCTTGACGTTGGGGTGGGACTCAAAAATCAACCTTTAACCCTGAGGGGGTTCTTTATAAGTCCAAGGGTTCCACTAAGAACCATTTTCACCCTAAGAACCTTTTTGGAAGAAAGAGCTCCTCGAGGATTGTTGGAAGCATGGATGTTCAAACATCATCACTCTCAAATATTCAAATGTTTACCCATTTCTCAAAAAGAAATAGTTACTATAGGTCCCGAACTTTCTCCAATGGGAACAAGCCAAAGAACCCTGTATGGGTCGAGTTGGTACTTTTATTTCTAAGGGTGTACCTTCATGTGCCATTTCCTGGATTACCAGATAAATGTCACACCTTTTCAACAACACCTGCATCTGAAACTTATGTGTATATGTACACGATGTCTATGCAGGAAACAAGGATAAGGCTGATATACTGGACTGGCAGTTTGGTCCGTCGGTTGCTATGCTATCTAACAGCCTGGCACTCCGAATGACACATTAATTCATTACACCATACAAAGGCATCTTAATCAGTTAGACATGGTCGGGCGTTTGGTCACGTCAGCGAATGGCCAGTGAAAAGTATGCCAAACTCGAAACCACACTTTACAGGCTTAAATATTTCCTTTAAATAAAGCGCCAATCCTCCTCCCCGTCCTCTGAGCACAATCTTAAAGAAATTCGGCTCATGCATTGACATTTCCTGACTTACAAACTACCGCTAATTTGTTAAATCGTTGTGGTATTTATTTCAATCCCCCCTTTCGCGGCAGTTCACTGAGCGTATTGATTCATCGCATGTCGTTGCCGTCATTTTCTCCTAATGGATATGCACCAGACTGGAATAACAAAGGAAAAACAAAATATCATACTTTTTCCAGTGAATGCTGTTGACTGAAGACCATTTGGAGTCATTTGTTCTCGTGGTGATTCATGTACTGTATGTACAGTATTTCCTGCCCCGCAAGTGCTGTTTTTTGGGGCTTTGACTCAATGGATGTGTTTGTTGCCTCTCAGCACGAATGATTATGCTTCAGACTAAAAATGGGCAAATCAGTTTGACTAAGCTCAATGATAACTCCTGGACTGTACCTGCTCAGCCACTCGCTCCCCCCCCCTTAAACAAAGCCTCCTGGAGATAGAAAGGTGTTCCATAGTAATTGAAAAATGGCAGAATCCCCCTTAAAGTCACCCGTCAAGGACACACAAGTTTATTTCACATCTCTAATAGTCCCTCCAAGCCCTCGCTGAAGACCAGAAAGGGCACACATCTAGAGGATACTGTTGTCTCGAGCGTTTCAGGCCTGTCAGGTTTTGACAGCGGCAACAATGAAATCCAACACGGGAATGGGTGCAGGGTGAAAAGAGTCTTTGCAGGTTTATACCTTCACTCCATCTTCCTCCCGGCAAGACAGACAGAAGGTGCTGTCCCCCCTCCAAGGTGGCTTCTCGCACCTCTCATTGTTAGAATTAATAAATAATCTGTGAAAATGTAGCCTTATTGTAACGGCTTTCAGGCGGGCCCTGGCTGTGATCCTGCATCTTCACTGGCAATCTATCTCTTTAAAAATTGACTATGTTAAAGAACAGGGGGGTGCCATTAGCCATCCTTTTGCAGCTCCCATCGCACCTTGTTCTCCAGCCCCGTGCACTCAAGCTAAGTGTTGCGCGCACTCGAAAAAAAAAAAAAAAGTGCCGCATGCAGAAAACTGTGGGCGTGTGTGTCGATCATCGGAAGAGTTCAGGAAGTCAAAGAATGAAAAGAGTTTTTTAACTTTCAGCTATGATTCGCTGTTTATTGTTGGATGTGCTTTGATCAGTATCAGCGTAATAAGGCAGCTTTCAAAGGGAATTAATCAACCATTTAAGAGACACTGCTGCCACTTTATCAGTTTTTTACATCCAGCGAGCGTAACAATGGACGCTTTCCTTCAGCCCAGTGACCGTTTTGACTGTTATAAATATCAAGCTTATGTTATTTGAGAGGAATGATGTGCATTAACCAGTGTGAAAGGCCGCTAACAATAGGTTTCTGTCAGGCGTACCAGAATAGAAATGTCACTCCTGTCAGAGTGGATGCTGACCAAAAGTTCTCCCTCCGTCTCTCACTGGCTGCCTCTCTCCGTCTCCCTCTTGGCAGAAACTCACTTTGACGATTTGAAAGGAAGACTCTGTTTCTTCCATTATTCAAACATTTCAGAGCTTGATATTAGAGTGAGACCCGGACACCCCCCTCCTCCCAATATGTCAGTGGTGGCCCTGCAGAACCAGCGCCCAGAATTCACTGAAACATTTATGCTGGGTTATTTCTACTTCAAGGAATTCTTTCCTTTTTTTAAAAAAAAAGAAAAAAAAATGTATTTCTGATGCAACATTGTGCAAATTCATCCGGTTGAATTATTCATTAATTGAAATAAAGGCGCCGAGCGTTGGATCAGCATCGGCCTCATCACACTATCTTAAACATTCATGGCACAGTATCTCATGTGTTTGTGTGTTTTCTGCATTTGAGGGAAAAATGCCCCTGCAACACAGTGCTGCTGACATTAGGGAAAGCATTAAGGACCGGAAAACAAGTCAGCAGTAATTCATGAAATTGTATTATTATTATTTCTGAATGTTAAGTGGATGCATGCAGAGAGGCATCATGCTGTATTCTAACTTATATTACACCACTGCTTTTTGGGGAGTAATAAAGAAACATGATTAGTCCTGCCCCAGAGAGCTGACTTGGAGTTTTGCCTAATTCTCCCGCACGCTCGCGCTTGCACAGTTATCACCTTAGGGATGATTGTAAATGTTTCTTCCCCCCCCCCCCCCTTCTTTGGGCATCACAAATCACTTACGCTGTAAATTAATAGCACAACAGATAGTGAATAGAAAATGAATGCGGCGCTTTTGCTTATTCATTTCCCAAAAAATCATTTAATCTGCGAACGTGCAAATCGCTGCACTTGAATTGGGGAAAGATCGGGCAAATCATCCCCGACGCCATCTGTGCCCATTCGTGAAACAGTGCATCGAGCACACGGCATGTCCTCTGTACTTCTCTGGCTGATGAGCGTATGAATCAAAGCGGCACAGCATACAGTGTGCTCGGTATGGAAACGGCACAAGGGTTGCCCCCCTCAGACCTCACAGGAGGGTCCGCGGATAAGGTGAAACGCAGAGTGAGAAAGTTGAATTGACGCTCATCGAATTTCTGAAAGCGTCCATTAGATGATTAAATGGAAATGACCGTATTCCTGCAAAGCAAATTCTGCAGTGTTTGTGGAGGTGATTATTGGTTTTGACGGACACATCGCCGCCCCTCGTGGCATTGGCTTAACACAGTCACTTCCTTATCTCTCGCCGTTTTCCTTCATGCAAACACGCACACAACACGCTCGCACGCACATACGAAAGTAAAAAAAATACAAATAAAGCATGCCTTTGCTTTGAATGCTCCAGTAGGCGAGGATAAGCTATGGTTTCAGTCACACATATCAAATGCCTGGAACAGCGGCAGCAACAAGAGGCTTGCGACATCCAGCTTGCGGTCCTCAAATAGGGATTTGACAAGAAAAAACAGTAAGAAGACGGAGGGAGTGATGGAGGGAGACAGCAACATGGAGATGGAGGGATAAGTCTTTAAAGCCTAAAGAAACATCCAATGCAAACCGCGTGCGGCACGTGTATTATTCCATGCTGACGTTTCAAATGCCACAATATTTATTTTGAGGGGAGGTAAAAAAAAAAAAAAGAAAAAAGAAAAAAAAAAGAACATTTAACTTGTTGAGTGGCTCTCGTGTGGACAAAAGGACATGTTGCATTGTCATTCATGTCTTCCTGTTTGCTGTGGGGCCGCAGCTTGTTTACTGTCACGAGCTGACATGTCGGCTGCTAGTTATTTTAATGAGGATTGTCATTCTGACAGCAAAGTCATTTAAATAACACGCAAAAAAAGTACTTTTCTCTCCCCCACCCAAACATGTTGTTTATACTGTATATTCATAATGTATTAAGTAATGAAAAATAACTGTACCGTATGTGTCAGACAGAATGTGTTCTCAGATGTCACGTTTTGGATCCAGACAAAAAATAGAGAGACTATCAAATGGAAATACTAGCCTGTTGTAAGAGATCATTATTAATGTCAGCAAATCTCAAATGACCCTGAGTGCAAAGAGCCTAATGGAGCAAAGTGCCAGTGCTTGATGATGATGATGATAACTTCAGAATTGAGCTAAAACTGGCATTAAAAATTAACTGACTTACACATCTTTCACATTAGCTGCAGTCTCAGAACATTACCGTGGTGATTTAAAGTGTGACGGCGGGGTGCAGCTTGCAGTTCGCGACCCTTTGTACGCTGGAGTCTCAAGCCATCGGCTCGCATCAGCACGCGTGGTCTGAAGTTCATTTCGAAGGGAAATTAGCGGCGGTTTTAATAAAGCTTGTTGCCGACGAGGTCGCTTAACTGTCTGGCCATGCAGATGTGACAGATTCGCTGTCACTGCTTTGCAAGCTGCCGCACAGTGATGGAGTATTACACCCCGAGAAACCTGCAGATCACTTGTTTTATCATCTTTAGGTATCTCTGCACTTTATTTACAAACTTCATGTCATATTTATCATTCAAGGTGCTTGCTCATGTGACCCTACGAGGCATTTTTGAATCGCATATCCAATAAAGAGTTAGTGCTGAGAGCTTTCTTACAGCCTCCCTGAGGGCAATTAATCTATATCAAAAAGTAGTTAATATGTGACTACTCTGCATGCATGTGATCACAATCTGTATGATGAATTCTGAGCTGGTCTTCCAGCTACTGCCAAAACTATATGGACAAATAAGGGAACCATAAAGAATGCGATTAAATAAAAGCCCAGTTAAGGTTGGTAACGCTAGCTAACGTAGTGTTGCTAAAGCAAGCTAGCTAATGTTAGGACAGTACAGCGGCTGCGTACTTTACAACTCTTCACGTTATTCCACAATGTGGCAAATACCGAGACTTGCAGTCGCTTGAAGAAACACAGATACCACCTGATGCCGGTGCTGTCATACGACTGGCTCGGAAACCTCGTTGGAAGCTGGAACCAACTGTCAGAATTCTTACACAGAGGTAAACAAATCAATAAGTTTGGACCCAATTAAACTTGATTCACAATCACATTAAAGGTTTTTAAGGAAAAATTGATAGCTAGATCATAGCAGCGGGTACATTTAAATACAATATGATTCAATAGAATACAGGTGGTCTATTGAAAAACAGAACACCTGTGAACACTACTGTATGGAAGCTAACGACATCGGTTTGCTAAGAGGAATGCTACATAGTAGATTGGTATATATGCGTACAACTTGTTCACAATTAACCAAAGGTTTCTCTGCTTTTTATTCAATGTTTTGCATTACCGTGACCAATCTTCACTAAATATCAGGTTTCATTTTGCCCTCTGGCACTCAGATGTGTGTCTTTGTGTCGAGCCAGTCACAGTATTTAAAGAAACACAGCTTTGAACGGTGCGGTTCTCAGCCCCTCTTCTAAACCCGCGTCGTGCCGTGTAACACATGTTCTTGAAAATCACATTACTTGAAAAATGTACTGAAAAGAAACCTCGCCACAGAGCAGTTTCTTTTAAAGTGTCAATAATGCTATTCATCAAAGACATATTTGCACAGCTGTGTTCAACTTTCATTTTGCTGCTCTTCTGCTCTCCTTCACACACACAAAAAATGAAAAATAAATAAAAGCAGCTTATTCCACCTTCATGCAAAGCAGGGCAAAGTGATTTCAGAGGGAGAGAGAGTGCACCTACGTGCGGCCGGTCTAGCGTGAATAAATCCTCCATTTGAAAGGGATTCCAGGTAACCATAGTTGCTTTTTTAATGTCGGAATTGTGGGCTGGAGAAAAAAAAAGAGATTTTAAATAAAGGATGACGTAATGGTTTCTGGGCCATTCTGCTTCAGTGGCGAGTGGAAGTGGAGTGCTCGTGTTTTATGTTGGAGCGTTCAAATCAGCTCCTATGGGTGCTTGGTGTGCCATAACCACCCTCTGTCAGTGCAGTGATACCCGTGCGGTTGTTTTTTTGTTGCTAGGGTTACAGCATTTCATTTTGCTTCGACACGATGCTCTGATCCAACAAATCTACCGCATTAACATACATGAAACATCGTGTCGCAGCAGCTTCTTATAATGTCTTTTGATCAGATCTGTTCTCATTTTTAATACCTTACAAACGATCCTGCGTTTATTGTGTTCTTTTGCTTCTCGAGTTATTACTAACATCTGTGGAGAGTAAGGTTTCCCACCAGGACCGCCGTCTTGCACCAGCTGCATGAGAGCATGTCCACTAAACTTTTTACATTTCCCCGTGACATGGGCTGCTTGCAATGTAATGGAGAGGTGAATATTATGGCCAAAACAGCTGAGCCAAGGCCATCCCAGTTCCCTCTCTGCAGCCACAATATTTGTACCGTTATCTGCCGTGCAGCAGACCAGTTCTCTTTCGCCCATGTCCCAGTCAGACAACAATGAGCGCAGGCTTTCAGCCAAGTGAGCTGCTGTGCGGATATCCTGCATGCAGGAAGTTTTTCAAACACCGGGACTTCAGGGACCAGTTTCTTGTAATGTAGTGGACAGACTCATGTTGGGAGTTATGTTTACACCGGAGCACATATCTGCAGTGGCGGCGAAAAAAGCAGACGCCTCCCGTGTAGCTCTCTCTCTTCAACGTCCTCTCCGGACTCCTTCAGAGTGCTGCTGCGGAATCTTTGGACCTTGTTCTTGATGGCTCTTACTGTCCGGATGATAAGTTATCACAGTTTGAATAACCTCCGACAGCTTAGGTCACCATATCCATTCGTCAGTGTCGTGTTTATATTTTTTTTTATGGAGAAGGCAAGTGTGTGAGCCACCTGTCCTCAGCCAGATGCTGAAGAAGGCAGAATGGCAACAGATTGCATTTTCAAGTTAGGAATACAGACTGTGACCTGCTCAGATCACTAGATGTATAGCCTTTACAGAGGAGACGAGTGCGAAGTAGAATGCTACTCTTGCACATAGGGTGTACTTAATATAGCATATAAGCTTGTGGCACGTACTATTAAATACTGATGGGGACATGAATGGAGTTATTATCATATCAAAACTATGTACAAATACATACGGAGAATTATCTGTTTCACAATTCCTGTTGGCATAATCTGTTTTCTGACTTGCAAGTGTATTAAAATGTGTAAATATGGAGACAGTTCTGTTAGTTAGGAGTGTAGCGGAACATGTATATTTTAAAAAAAGAAGACGCGATAAATTAAGACGGAGACGAAAGACACCGCGATTCTCCACCGGCGTACCCCAGCTGTTTTTCCAGCGGTCTCTGTAGATGTCAGATACGACAGGGCTAGAGACATTACAGAATCAATTAGCATTTACCTCACATTTACATTTGTTGTTTTTATTCATCAGCCCCTGCATAAAAACACGACCTTTGTAAAAGTATATGTTGAGTGTTAACCGCTTAATGCACTAACCGTGCGAAGGCGAGGCAGCTTTTCAGTTGCTAAGCTAAAACATCCTGAACACCTGAGGTCTGCTGCAACGGTCAGCGCGTTCGGGCTAAAGACGTCACCGCTGACGGCGGCTTTCCAATAAGTGAGACACTGTGTCGACACTTTTTTTTTTAGTCTGCAGTTCATGTTATTGTCTGATAAAAGCAATTCCTAAACTCATAGAAACTTATTTTGCTAACTTTTGCTTTGCTCTATCGTCTCCACCGTGTCTTTTTTTTGTGTAAACTCAACCAGAGCATAAGCGCAGCATGGTGACGAGTGAGAAATAGACATTTGCAGATTCCTGTACACATGTTCCATTCTCGTTACGCGCAATCTGATTGGGATTCAGGATACACAACTCTCCCCATACATTTGTGAATAGTTTCGCTAATGACCCCATCGAAATGTTAGCTCGAGTCATGATTTAAATTTGTGGTAAACAAATACAAACGAAACAATCAAAGAACCTCATTAGAGATGTGAGTCGACCTGAAGTTATCTGGGGAGAATCACGTCTCCCCATGAAAAACTCAGCACCTACGAGGCTCAGACTATGCGTGTTGGATTTTCCGGGTGATTCCTGAGGTCAGTGGTTTTCTACAGTTTCAGCATAGGTAACGACCGGGTTTTTAATATTTATGACACCTTAACTTCAACATTTGCGCCAATTTCTCAGCCTTTTTCAGCTGATGTCTTCAAAAGGGGAGCGCTTGATCGTGCATTTTACACCGCCGCACGTTCATTCACAGTCACCGTAACTGTTCAGCATTTAAATGACGGGGCCCGAAGGGTAATAAGTAGGAACGGTAGAATGATAATCACTATTTTGAGAGCTGGTATGGCGCCAGAAAAAAACAAATGACATTTTGTACCAGATATGGAGAAGCAACATTTGGGTACAAGGCGCCAGCTGGCTTGAGCCTCTTGTATCTTTTTTCGATTTTGGGGATTCTGTCAGAAAAAAAATGAAGTGGTTTTTGTTTATTTTTGGACAGCTCTTCTGGGGATATACATGAACAAGCCGTTCCTCCAGCTTTAAAAAAAATAAATCAAAATGAAAGCCTCTGTGTGTACAGTTCGGAGCGCCGGGTCACCCGAGAGTGGGAGACGTCTCGCAGGTCATGAGGTTAACTGACACTAACAAGAGATTTATTTTGAAGTTCTGTGTTCTTCAGTGTGATGTCTGTTTTCCTTGTGTGCAGCAGCCAGACACATGACATACTGTCATCTTTTATATCCTGTCAGCATGATACAGGGTTTGCAGCGCATCATATCACTGCGGAGGATTCTACACGTCTGCCTCTGTGTGGATCGTAATTTTTTTCATTTTTGCGAACATAACAGCTCAATTGACAGTGGGTTCCTGCCTATAATGTACATCCTCATCAAATGTTTGGGGGTAGTTGACACATGTGCATTGTAATGGATGCGTAGGAGAGCTGATTGATCTCGAGGAGAGAACACAGGCACATCTTCTATAGAATGGTTGAGATCTGATTTTTTTGAAGCATCTCACCAAAGACATTTGCATATTAATGAGAAAAAGCCATTCAGCGGCTCAAGTGACTCTTATTCTTCGTACAGTACATACAAGATTAGACGTCTCATCACAAACCTGCACAGGCTCTCGTTACCTTTATTTCCCCGGTGTTTTTTTTTTTTTGGTAGACTGACCAGACTCAGGCGGCTAATAAATAAGACCCGCCGGATCCACTCACTCTCTTGGCCTTTTGAGTTTTGGTTCCACCTACATACACCCACACCTAACACCTAACCCTATTCTATTTAGTTTGATTAAAACCTTGTGCATTATTTACAGAGTGTGTGTGGTTTCCCTCTTTTGTCACATGCTGTTGAACCAGGTTGAGACTATATTAAAATTACACTTGAAATGTGTGTTTATTTGTGCTAAAATCACCATATAATGTACATTTTATTGTAATGTTGCAGAGCATAAAGGGGCAGTGCGAGTTTTCCAGCCTATAAGTAGAATCCTGTAGTTTAACCATTCACTCAAACACATCAAGCACACATGCACGTATATACATTTTTGTTGTCTTGTTTATTTCCTCATATATGTATTCTTTTTATTTGACACACTAATAATCTGAATTCTCCTCCGTCGGTTACGTTCGCACCCTCGACACAAGCTGAGCCGGAGCGGGAGCATTTCCTTCTGTCTCGACCCGCTTTGTGGCGCATTATAATATTTATCTAAAATGTCCTGTAACATGCCTGCCTGACAGCCAGCCCAAGGTTGTTGCTCTTTAATTTGGCACAGACTGTCTAATCAGATCACTGTGTGAGAAGATGGCTGTCGCTGATGTCAGAGGAAAAGGACGGCTGACAGGGACGCAGAGGTTGACAGACAATCGCAGGTAGTGAATAAATATCGGTGGCTTTTGAGAAATAGCTGTGAAAAAAGATCGCCAACAATCACACGGTGCAGTCTGGAGGTTGTATAGAACTGAATACTTCTGTGTGAGTTAGTTCATCGCCGTAATTCTGTGCAAGTCATTTGTGGGATCGTCGTTATGCTCCGTAGATGCTCAGCCAATAAAGAAACACATTACGTCTTGGTTTTAATAGTTCCTCAGTGTGATTATTAGATGAGATATAACGACGTTGTACTCTTTAAACACTCTGATTTGATTATTTACAGCTCTCAGCATTTTCTCTGCGTGTGTGTCGAGGGCTTTCAACATTAAAGCATTCTGAATGCCAGCAGTAGCATGTGTCCAAATGGGCATTCTGTTCTGTTTTTTTCGTCTTTTTTTTAACTTTCGACGGCATGTTGAACATCTCGCGGTCTGAACTTGAGGCCGCCTCTCACCTGAAATCCTGCGGTTCTATCACATCAGCAGACCGTATTACTATCATCTGAATCATTAAGCCAAATTAATGATGCATAATATTCAGCGTGCCTCTCTGTCCAAGGTTCTTTCTAGTGGAGGTTAAACTCTCCGTATACCCTCTCTCTCTCTCTCTCTCTCTCTCTCTCTCTCTCTCTCTCTCTCTCTCTCTCTCTCTCTGCGTGGGTGTGTGTGTGTGTGTGTTGGTGTGTGTGTCTGTGGAGCCCAAGTTGGTCATATCATGGATGGGGTTTATTAGATATTAACCCTAGGAAAGGGCTGATCTTAATTCTATCTATCAAAGCAGTTCAAAGGAATTTTTTTATTTTATTTTTTATCTTTTTTTTTGCTTGCTTTGGCCTGTAGCTACTTTGTCACAGACTGAAGAAAAAAAAAAAAGATTGAGTTTGTGTCTATATGGACATCTATTTATCTATGTATCTGGTTATGGTTTAACATTGACAAGTATACTCCAGTGACCTCATTAGCGGCGCAGCTTTCACTAGTTATCAGAGGGATTGCCTCGTAAGGGATGTGGGACCGAGCGCTTCGCTCTTTGGGTCGTCAGCACGGTTGACTTCTTTAGATGCACGTCTGAGTTTGCTTTGTGAGTCAAGGTCGTGTCAATGACAGATTGGACGAAGCTCTTGCGCCTGAATTCAGCCCCTTTATCTCCTTAAATCACTACCTTAAGGCTCCAAATTGAGAAAACAGCCAGGGTCTCATTTCCAAAACCATCTGAGCATAATAAGTATGAGCTGTCCAATGGCATTTGTGTGTCGATCTGCTGGAGTGCAGGGATGGAGTGCAGGCACCGCCAAGGAGCCATTATTTCAGCCCCCCACGGTTTCAGGGAATTGCGAAGGTGCCTCTCCACATACCTCAGCATATTGTCGTGGGCCTCATTATCATAAAATGTGTGCTTTAACCCATTTGTACTCGCACGCTATCTGACGAGATTTCACGTATGTAAACATGCTCAATGATATGTGGTACCATTCCTTTCCAAAATCATTCATGTATTTATCATTTGAGGTGTGAATTCCTTATTTCAAAAAATATATATTTTTCACTCAATATCTCCATTGTGTGCCGATATACTACATCCATTATTAAGTGTACTGTATTGGCTGGTGCCTGAGCGCTCTCCTATGACAACACATACTCTGATGCGGAGTCTGTAAAAACTCAGCTTGCTCTTAGTGTTACCAATTCACCCTCACTGGAAATCATCTTTGGGGTGCAAACCTAAACAGATATTTGAGCTATCTTCTCTCCCATTCATGTCTTTGGGAAAATGTTTAACACTTTGCAGATCTACTGGAAGTGCATTTTTCTCATTAATATGCCCACTTCTTTCTGACATTTAATCCTCTTTGCCCAGGTCTCCAGTACAAGCTGTATTATGCAACACGTAGCTGTATAATGCAGCGAGTCCTTATACCTAAGTGGCAGAATAGATAGGATAGAAACAAAAGGTCATAGTTTGGGTTCAAATAAATACGTTAATGTGAATCCATAAGTCACCTTGTGAAGCAAGTAAAATGCATTAAGAAAGATAACTTGTGTGTGTAATTCATCAACGCTGACTTATGGTTTTTACAAGGGAACACAATATCTTGAGTGACGAAGTTCCTCCTTTGCTTTCACTTTCCTATGCTTGCTAACCAACATTTTTTATTTTATTTAATTTATTTATTTTTTTTTAGGGGGGGGTGTTCTGGTATTACACATAGAATAGAATCATAAATGAATCATCATACAACACAACAAATACATGATGGCAAAATAGTGGATCAGAATCAGAATCCGAATCGATTGCCTTTATTGCCAAGTAAGTTTACACATACAAGGAACTTGCTGTGGTCTGTGGGTGAAAAACAACAACGATACTAAAAGAACTTCATAAGACACTACAAAAATATGAATAGAGTGTGAATATTAATACAGAATTTAAAGTGGGTGTCCGGATTTGTCCTGTAGTGCAAAAGGTTTTACCTCGATTGTCCAAGGTCGCAGTAGATACTGATATTGCAATGTTCCAAAAAAAAGAGCGTCTGTGACTAAAACTTACATTAATGTAATGTAAGTGAAGGGGGGAGGGTGGGAGGGGGGTCAGTGTCAGTATGAGTGGGGGTCACTGGCCTTGCTGCAGATGGGAACTGTTCTTATGGCGAGAGCTTTCGGTCCTGATGGAGTGCAACCTGATGTCAACAGTGGGGCTGATACCAAAAATCAATGTCTGTGGATCTGCTCTGCTTCAGAATAAAACTCAAAATCTCATCTATTTTTGGTCTCTTCTTTCTATCATATTCCATTCCTAGTAAGGGCTGGGAAATCTTTGTCAATTACTCATGGATTCACTGTAGTGGCGGTGTGATAGTAACAGCTCTAGATATAATCTTGACAAGTCGTAATGCCTCCTTGAACATCGATTCAACCTGAGATTTTGGTCTGTATTTATTGTCAGGGCAACATTCCAAGTTAATTGCATGGATATTTAGTCGACCTAACGTCGAACACATTATGAAGAACGGGTGCGTTAATGAGCACAGCCGAAGCTGCAGCAAATGGTACGATCTCTTTTGCTGCTGCAGAAGCTTTGACCCAGTCCTTGTTTATCCCAGCGCAGTACATGATTCCCACCTCACCTTGTCTCACGCCAGCGACTTCTTCATGTTACTAATGACATGCCTGGCCTAAGAGAGGATACTTAACCAACAACTGGCATTTGGCACTGTTTTATCATTAGACACGCATGTCTCTAAAATGCAAGCTCCAAGGCGGAGAATAATTATAACAAACCAATTCTCGCTGTTGTTAATTAGTCTGATCTGAGGCTGGGTGGAGGTGTCACCATTGCAGGTTGGGAAGATACAACTTCCTGGTGGAGGTTGATGGAGAATCTCAGCACGCTACTGAGACGCCGGTAAGTGCTTCTACAAGCCCATATGCTTCCTGAAACCATGTCTGACTCATCATTGTCAAAACCACTTTGCAGGTGCATGTTTTGTCTGGTCTCATGTGGGGTTCTGATGCGATTAACTCGCCGTTCAGACGGAATGAAAATGTTTTGTGCGGAAAACATCAGACATTAAGATCATAAAAATGCAACTTGATCTGTTTTCAGTAGAGTTTTGTAGTTGCAATTTGTGTATGTAAGTAATACGTGTTTATTTTCTTATGTTTAAAGCATTGTGCAGGGATTTTATACTGTGTTTAATTCATGAGCTTGAGAAAAATAGCTACGATAAAAGCTGACTTTTAGGCTGAAATCTGTCTTAAGCACACGTGTTGCCATTATAGAGGATCAAAGAGGACCTAATGATTTCCTATGCTTCGTTTATTTTTTTTTGAGGGAGAGAGGGGGAGTGACAGGCAGCAAAGTGTCCCAGGCCAGGACTCGAACCCGGGGCCACTGCAGCAAGGACAAAGCAACTGTACACTGTAAATCCTAAATTAAAAGTACAAATTGTCCTCTTGTGAGCCCAAAATTAATGTGTCGGCATCTTAAGAAAACACGCCGGTTATGCTTCAGTCATGAAATCCCTTTATTTCGACCATGAGGCGACAAAATGTTAAATATTTGGGCTGCAACTGATGATTCCTTTCACGACCAATTCAATTAATTATTTGGTCCATGAAATGAAAACACAAAATAATGAAAAAGGGTCAGCAACAATTTCACAGCGAAAAGACAATGTCACAAAATGTCCTTTTGGTGCAATCAGCGGCGCGCAACCAAAACATAATCACACTGTTTTTTTTTAACAATGACACAACAATATAAACGCGAATGAGCAGCAGACAGCTTACGTATTTTATTAAATTACTTGATTAATCAATTATCAGAATGTATTTTCCACCAACAGAGAATTCTAATTGATCATAAACTTTATTCATGCAGTAAGGTCGAACAATATTTATTAGACTGCAGGATATTCTGACAAAATTCAAGGATGTGCTTTTTAGTTTTTGACCAATTCTTTTTTCTTTGCACAATATGAAGTCTAACTTTCAAGTGTCACTTTCCATTCATTCATATAACACATCCCTCCGAAACACTTTGTCCTGCCCACCTTTGTTTGATTATAAATTCAAAGCCTCGGCTGCTGAGCTGGTGTTATGATAATGCATGGCACCCCTCTGTGATGTACCAAATTGCTTCTGACAACAGGCTAGCATTTTTAGATTCACACTGCCCCTAAGACCACAGATTTAACATATAACACACATCACACAAGCTCCTCTCCCCCCGGTAGGAGTGGAGGAGGGGCAGGCGGGTGGGGGGTGAGCGGGGTGATGGGGGGGGGACCTAACTATTCCTGAAAGATGTGAGTGGCCAAGAAATTCATAAAACACTGTCGTTTTCCCTGACACATACACTCGCTCGCCTCTCCCTGCGGATCTCCCCTCTAGTTGAGGGAAATGTGCCCTTGACAGTCCTAACGTCAGCTGTGATTTTGTCACTCAGTGGGCGAAATACATTGTGGTGCTGCGGAACCTCTTGGATGCTAATAACTAGAGGGGGGGCAGTCCACCCTCCTGATATAACTTCGGAGTCTAGTGAGAGTTAGCAGCTCTTTAACAACTTTAACAAAGAAACCCCCACAGTATCTGAGGTGGAAAAATGTCTTCTGTACATCCAGCTCTCATTATATTACCTGTTATAGGCTACACAGAGTGTTACTCTGAATCTTAACCGGCTCATTATTTTCTTCTTTTATTTTTTTTATTTTTTTTCTGCTACAGTGAGTTTCCTCTTTTTTAGCTACAAACAGCTGCGTTCTGAAGAAAAATTAAAGCAACAGCTCTCGAGTGCATACACAAATGAGGTTGCTGACATCGGTTGAAGGGGGATGTCTACTCCACTGAGCGGCAGAGGTGAATCAACACATTTGGCTCCTAATCGAAGACTGAAAAAAAGACAGGCGTACACAGACATACCAACCTGTGAGAGGACATCAGTAATGGGCTCACATTTTCCTAATCTCCTTTGATGGATTCAGGCCATGATTTTCATTTAGTCCAAAAGAGATAACCAAACTGTCAGCTGTGCTGCTGCTTTGCTTTAATCTCCGCCTGCAGCCAATAATCACCCTGCAACCCGCAACCCTTTGTCAATTGTTAATCTTGTATTGAAGACATTTAGATGCCAGGATGGTATTCTGCATCCTAGGATAATCCAGGAGGCCACTGAGGAGGAGCAAATTGGATTCATTATTAAATTTTACATTATTAAAAAGACAAATGAATTGAGTTCTCAAAAGAATTTGTGAAATCAATTTGGAAAAAAATTATCATCAACATGCAGAAGCATATATCATCTTCCTGCAGACTGACAGAATGATTAGCAATCTATGAGCTTGAAATAGAAGATAATCCCCACTGTTTATTATTTACTGTCGTAAATTAGAGCAATTTATTTTAAAAAAAAAAAAAACACTCAGCACATCGCGCATGTTTGCTATGACAAAGCATGTGTGTGATCTCTCAATGCAAGTGGATTTAAATGACATCAATTAACGTGTGCGTTGTTCCCGAGGAGATGTGTTGAACTGACGGATCCCTTTATCGTCATAGTTTAGGATTGTGACAGGTCCAAACCGAGACTGAAGCCGTGATACGATCATTGTCTCGCAGGTGCAGCATGTTTGCAGCAAGTTTTTCATTTCACACTAAAACAAATGTAAATCATGAAACCTACAAACATACCTCTCACAGAAATCCAAACTTCTAAAGATTTCATTAAAGGTTAATTTCATCCCCTTTACCTCCCTCGCATTACCGCATACGAAAGCTCCGACCGATGTTTGCCGTCAGCTCTGTTCCCAAAAGGACAAAAACTTTGGAAAAAAAAAAAGAACTTTTTCTCCTCAAACCAGACTCCCTTCTCATCTCAAAAACTCAGATTTTGCTAGACTCTTGGACTGTGTTCCTCAGCAAGATCTATTGATCTTTTTATTTTTGTTTACTCAGTAGATACTAAAACTTTAATTCTGCATTGGAGAGTTTCCTCTTTCCTATCGAGTTAATAACAGCAGCTCGTAGTTCTTGCCGCTAAAACGTGCCACGATACTTGATGCATTGGCATCGCTGTGCACGTGGAAACAATTTAAATGACAGAAAGTAACCTCTCTGATCATTAAAGCAGCGTGTACATGCATTGTGAACCGTCTTTTTAAAAAATGCACCATCTAAACAGCAGAAGAAATACTCTGCTATTAACTTTAAAGAAGGTTTTTTTCAGCCTACATCACGGTCGCTTCCTGCCGCCTCAAGATAGCAATGCGCCAGACCACACCTCATTTTTCTGCAAAGGTTACCTCATTTATTATACTATTCATTTGATATTATGTTCCTGTGGTAAATTAACAAAAAAATAAAAATGTAAAAAAAAATAAATAAAATAAGAATAGAATAATACAAATAAAACTATAAACTTGGTAAGAATGATATATTCTTCCTTGGACTGAAACTTCTGTGCACAAATTACTTCGTACAGCTGAGATAGGACCTTGAATGAATCTTGACATTCACAGAAAAAAAAAAAAAACAAGAAAAAAAAAATCTCCAGATATTCTACTAGTTTAAAAGTGCAGCCCGTGTGCTTCAGTTAATGGAACAACAGTCTGTGGTTAAAATGAATCAAACAGAGACTGATTGGAGGGTCACTCCTGGCAATTTCGTAGGTGATTATATTATCGGAGGCCTTCACATTTAAATGAAAAATCTTAAATAACTTCCCATTGCTATTTGCCTTCACCGCGGAGCACACAACACAGGATATGCCGAGGCATGCTCAAACACAAGAAAGGCAAAGGAGCCTGATTAAAGTTTATCTTTTGGGGCAATAAGTCTACTGGCATTCATTATTGCTTGTCAGATTGTAAATGGTCCGTGGGAGAGATATTATGCAAGCTCACACACATATGTTAAAGGGAGTGATTTAGTAGCGCTGTCCAACCACGCTCTAACCCGTTTGTCCCCGAGTGTGTCAATGATTAGTCTGACTGGGGACAACATCTAACGGGCGGGAAACACTACACTTAAAAGGTGCCCCGCAAGAGGAACAGTGCATCATCTCTTTTTGTGCTTTTTATTCATGGGAGGAAATTAAATAATCGCTCTGTAAATTGGGGAAGGCTTCAAGGAATTAATCACCAATCCCAAGTGACCCTAAAACAATTATTTTTGGAGAAATTCGAACCGAAAGGACCAGCAGTTTATTATAACAGGATAATCTTTGTCAAACCATTAGGAAGTTCGAGGGGAATTTCACACGTGAATATTAACCAAATAAGTGAAATATTACATTGAGAGTGAGCAGAAAGGTGTGGCATACTCAGTTATTATCCAGTGGATTTCATATACATCAGTTTGACACCAAGAATATTGATTCCATGTTATATTCTCTCAGAAACGTCATGCTCATTCTGCACTTGATACCTTAAATTCAGTTTTTGATAGAAAGGGAGAATTACCAATTGTTTTCTGACAGGGGCTGAGATTATCCATCGTAACTGTTTGCTTCCTGACAAACATTCCTCTCCCGCTCATTAGTATTCAAGTCGGATGCACATTCACACTTCAGGTGATTGTGCTGATTTGCTTTAAAGGCATTCTATACAGGATTTCAAGTTGGCCCTTTGCGAGCAGCGCGAATCAGAGGAATCAAACGTTATTTTCTGATAGTTTCAGGGCAGTTACGTTCTAACACGTAAATGAACACGCCCCCACACCTCTACACAACCCCGCACATTTCCTGTGATTGTGGCCGCTTCAAGTGCACGCTTCATCCTGTCCGCTGTTTGCCTCTCTGCTCGCTGCATAGCTCAACCCTGCAGCTCTTTAAACATCAGCGAGAGCAAAGGAGAGAAACTGGACGCTTTCGTTTTTTATCAAGTCCCCAACCTCAAACCCTGGACAACCATCATTGGCCACGGGGCCAAACACCCAAAAGGTTGATGCCGAGAAACCTTGGTGTTTCACTGAGAAGTACAGTTTTATAATGTTCCCTTTAAATCATCACTTAACCACATGTAAACTCACAATACTGCAACCATCCTGCATTTCCCCATCAGTTACTTGACCAAGTGGGTTGCTTTGACTGTCAATCTAAAGCATGTTAAACTTGAATAGCACTCGACTGCCACCAAGGCCAAACAGTTCCTTGCAATTTAATATCAAATAAAACACATTAAGATCTGCTATAGTACTAAGTGTTATTTGGATCTGTAACATATTGTACTCACTCATAGATACCAGCTGCCTACATACGCCTGATTTTTTTTTTTTGTCAAGAATTACTACATTATTTCCTGAGAATCCCAATCTCAAAAATGTTAAAGAATGCAAGAAAAAAATCCTGGATCTGTCCTCTTATCCCATTCTACACCAAACGTTTTTGGGCTTTATTCTGAAATCCATTCAGAAGCTTTAATGGAATCCCTCTGACAAACCAATGAGCCAACCAGCCAACAATCAAACCGACGCAGGTGAAAACGTATCCTCCTTGGGGAAGGCAATTAATTAATTTATTTAAAATAAATTAAGTCAAATTGTGATAAGGGACATCACTGATCAGTTGGTAAACAGTGTTTTTAAGGGGTTCCCTGTGTGGACTATCTTGGCACTGGTTATCTTGCGTATATGTTTCTACATTTGTGTCTTGCCTTTTTATACTTGAATCAATTTTTCTTTTTCAAACCAGTTGCGAGCCCCGTTCACCTCTGACTGAGAAATGGTATACACATTTATGTTACCCAATCTCACTGTGATTGGATTCATAGTGAGGGTTTTTTCCCTGGCGCATGGTGCTTGTTTGACGCCATATACAGCATAAACAACAGCATAGCGTTACAGTGGCAGCATGAATAGAATAAAAAACAGGTGCTCTCAACCTCCTCCTTTGTTACTGTTGAGTAGCGTGCCGAATGTAAGCCATATCAGTACTTGAGCTGATAAAAGCCAGGAATCCAAAAGGTTCTACTTGCTGTAGCTTCTAGAGGCGCACATTAAAAAATGTGTTAATAATCTGTGTTCTTGCATCATTGCTCAGACAGCCCGTGTACAGTAAAGGCATCAAATATAGAACAGCTGAAACTCACGAATCCCACCCTGTCATTGGTAGTGTGCTCACGCAGTGACCTGGAAATATTAGATTTGAAATAACATATCCTCTCGCTGTGTGAACATGAGTTGCTTTGCTTCGTTCTGGAGAGAAATTCTAAAATCCAGCCTGGCCTGAACTGACTGGTTTTGATTAGCTGTGTCGTCTGAGAATAGAGAGCTCCCAGGTACGGCTGCTCAATAAAAATCCCACTGTCCCTGGGAACATAATGTAGAAGTTTACCCAGCACTCAGGCAGTCACACTTTCCCATAGATTTCCGTAATGTAATACTTGTGGCAGCACACACATCATATCCGAAAGAAGTGACTCATGCATGTCTTTCAGCGAGAGTTGTGCTTTGAACTTGTTGATTATGTTGCCTCCTGTGCTCCGACCTCACAAGCCCGAGACTAGCCTGCATTTAGTCTCGCGGACGCAGGAATGTGAGACCCAGCTGAAGACCTTGGAGCAAGTCAATAACACATACAAACAACAGGTCTCTGCTCTGATTATCACTCCCATGGCTTTAGTGGCATACGGTACAGGATGCTAGACAAATGTTTTGGTAAACATCCACAGCCCAAATGTCAGAACTGGGGTCACAGCTTTTTGTAAAGAGCTACACCAACATTTTTTTAAATGATTTTCTACTTGAAAATGGAGTTTAGCTGTGGGATCAAATGTGTCACGTGAATTTGACCACGGCTTCAGGGCATGGACTGTTGACTGTTTTATCCAAGGCCAAATATATCAATCAGGTATCATGTGGGTATCATTTGATTCCGTGCATTTAAATTTGACTGCTGTCAGGCTGAAAATTACAAAGATGAGACATGCTGGATATCTATCAAGGGTAAAAACACTCTATTCTGGGAAACATTAATTTCTTGTTTATTTAACCGAATACATCAAAGTGCTTAGAGTATGAGTGGTGAAAATAAAATGGCATTCAACGTCATGTTTTGAAAAAAACTGCCCAAAACCCATTTCCAATTTTTACCACAACCCCTGATTTTCCAGTGAACCCTTATGTCTCAGAACGTACAAGGGTTGGTAGTTGATATCTCCACCTATGGAATGTCCGGTTACATAGATACAACCAGACATTTCTTTGATAATTAGAAAATTGCGGCATAAAGGACAATAACGCATTGAAATGAAAGAGAGTCTTTATAACCCTCAGACTGCCTCTGAAATACCTCAGTTTGGAGGGCCATGTAGCCCTGACACACTTATCCCAACAAAAATGGGGACACCCTACAACTACTTGTGAACGCGCAAAACAGAGGTATGGCTACTTGATAGGGGCAAGAGCTGTATTGGGATTGGGCCCAAAATATTCAAAAGATACTGGTTAAGCCTCGGTGTAGGGCTCCAATCTAGACTGTGATCAGGTTCAACTGTGCTTAGCTTTTCAAACAAGCCGTGTTTCAGTGATTGTGAGGTACTGGTCCCAAGTGATAGAAATGTATGAGTGGAGTAAGGGTGAGGTTGGGGTGAGGCACAGGTCTGGTTTGGGTTAGGGTATAGAGATGGGGCATGGTTGGGGATTTCGTTAGGGGGATCCCCGTAGGTCCCAGTCATATGGACAGATAGCTGAAGAGTCCAGAGACCAAGGCCACTGGTCAAAGGACTGCCCTCAACTTAACCAACCCAGATATTTATTATCAAAGATGGAATAATGAAACTATTTTATCGTAGTACTTTGTAGAACATATACTGTAGTATGTTCAAGACGGTAAAATCTTTTAAATTCAAACTCTTAACGGCACCAGGTTTCTGCCAAAGAGGCAAGAGGGCATACTGACTATCTAAGAATACATTTTTATCAAAGCAACATGTCAAAACACTTGAATCTTTCTATCGCTGTCTGCAGCACATGCACTCACCTCCAAACAAAGAAACCCATTTGCTATTACTCGAGAAACAACCTTTTTAACTTAAGCAAACTAACATCCCCGCCGCTCAGCGCACTACGCCCTTGCCTCTACAGCTTGCGATGTTCCACAAAGACAGCTGTATGAGATTTGAATTGGGTACACTGACTGTCTTCCTCGATATCTTGTAGGAACCCATGTACAGTGCCAGAATTTAAATCAGTTCATGAATATGGAACGGTCCAGTTGGAATTTCCGTACGGTAAAGCAGCTTGTCACTCAGAACGTCAGCATCAACTTTTGCCCTCACAAGCCTGAAATACAAAATTCAGAGACTATGATAAATCTGGCAGGCCCGGCTCGCTGACAGCTATGTGGGGCTCCAGAAGAATGACCTGCTAACTGTGTACTGCATGTATAGGGGGTTCTGATCCACTGCCCCTCAGACAGAAGACAGAGACACACGCAGACAAGGGAATTGGGAGGGTCTACATGCGAATACAACAAACCAAGCATGCGTTCAACTGCATCCCTTGGGCTTGGAGGTTGTCAATGGGCTTGTTTTCCACCCTTCAGGACTTCAGTTTACTTTTCAAGATTAGAGGGGAATAAAATGGTGTGCATGGAGAAAGAAAGTTGTATTTTTTGAGTCGGGTTTTTGAAGGTGCTGACTGCAGTTTCTCACAGTTTGATTCTCCCTTTCTTTTTCCAAAAATAAAACCGAGAGAATCCTTGTTTTTTTACTTTGAACCTTGACGAAGGGCTGGTGATAACTATCATAACTCCGGTGTGCCACAGCTTAACTGAGAATTCGGAGCAATGATCAGTTTCTGTCGTGTGGGGAGAGACTGCTTTAACAAGATAAGCCGTGACGCGATCTCACAGAGTGAAACTACAGTACTTCCCTCTCTTCTTCTAATGCAGATTATTGTATTTCTGGTTTAGGCTGTCATAATAATTCCTCATGTCAATAAGATTACATTATGCAGCTGATCCAAGTTGATCCAGAAATCCTAATCCCAAAGCCCAAGAACGCTCGGTTTCTAACACCCCCGATCTTCTCGGAAGTAGTCTAACCTACATCCGGGGCTGAAACACAGCTGCCTTGTGGGAAAAACAGCACCTCGCTTGTTCGGGGTCTGGTCGGGGTCAAAGCTTGTTCTGCCATTAGGTATTCTGCGCCCATCTGTACCCCGATAATTAGACTCATTCCACACCCGGCGAACTCACCGTGACCTGTTTTTGCAGAGGGAATCAAGGCTGTAGGTTGTTCTTGGGATATATCCAATCCAATTGAGTGGATGAGAAGTGACAGAGGCATAAAAGCCCAGAGAGCCATGCTGCAGATTCCGAACACGTAATTAGCCCCGTCCCAGGAGGATGTGCGGTGAGTCTGCTTATTCCAGACCATACATTAGCAATGACATCCTTCTCCGAGCAGACAGGGCAAAAATGAACATTCCTTTAACAGAAGGGTGAGGAAAATATAAAATAATTAGCACACATTAGCATGAAATTCAGTTCTTAGAGCCATGAAACTGGGCAAAGTTGATACGAATGGCTTTGTTTGATTTCTCCTTTCCATGGCGCTCCGTCGTGAAGTGGAAAATGGTGTCTGCGCTTACCCCCCCAAAAAATGTGAAGAGCATAACAGATTGATTAACTGAGTGAAATTAAATCATTGCCACAGGTTTGACAGCAAGCTTACCTCAGAGATATGGCTCATTCTAAAAGCAATCAATCCTTAATTGTTCCACTCCATGAACACATAGCAAAAAAAAAAGGAGTGCAGATTAGCGTGGCAGCAACAATGATTACGTTTTCATTAATTTTCTTTCATAAAACTATCTGCTTAATTAATATGACTGGGTTTCTTTGCCAATCAGCCTTTCTAAAAAAAAAAAAAAAAAATACACAAAAAAAAACTATGTTGTTTATTATACTGTATGTTATGTGTTTTCCAATGTGAGTCCATTTTCAAAGTAGTCATGGAGAACAGTTTTTTAATTTGCGATTGTGTCTCAGTGCTCACTTAGCTATTTGGTAATCTCTTTAACCCGTTGTACTGTGATCAGACGACTGTTTCTTTCTTACAGCTGAGGCTTTGGCCAAGCTAGGGAAGCATCTCTCAGTTGGAGATTATCCTTTACCCTTGAGTGGGATTCTTCACTGGAGGGATTCAAAGACGAGGCTTGAGGGACACAGATTTCCATCTCGTTTCCAGCTCACTTCTGCGCCTTCTCTCCCCTGCCTTCTCTCAATTCCGTCTCACTTCCTCCTAATGTTGACTGTAAAACATGGATCTCGCTCATTCAGTCCCCAGCGTGTGAATGCTTAAACAGGTACATCTTAAGATTAAAAAAAAAAAAAAAAAAATGCACATCAACAGCTCACATAAAGGCAGCACACCATAGAATTGTGCTGTATGTATAGAATCTGCTTAAATCAGCTCTTAATGCTTGCCTGATTAACATACTCGTTTGGGTCAGTGCCATTGAGAAATCCAGGCCGCCTGCCAATTCACAGCGAGCGGAAATCTGTTTTAGTGAGAATAAAGGTGTGAGTGAAAGCAAGGGTAACAATATGAGCAGCGAGATGTGCTTCAGCTTTTCAAAATAAGCCCTCAAACTACTGGCAAGTTCGAAACTGCCACAGTGTCTCAGTAATGCCATGCCGCACTACAAAGCATCGCACCTTCTCCTCTCCGCGTTCATAGTTCTCGTCGCCTGACGGTGGTTGTCGAGGTTGTCTCCTGTGTTGACGCTAATGCTAATCCTGGGCGTCAAACAAATTCAACTTACCGTCCACTGTACAGAGGGAGAACTAAGAACATTATCTCCCGACACAAACGGAGGTGCCACGGCATTCGTCAGTGTGAGCCCCTGCTTAAATATTCAGTTCCTTCCCGGCACACGGGAAGGATCGTTTGATGTTTACGGGAGAGATTTCGTGTCATGAGCAGAGTATCAGAGGAAAGGTTGGCTGTAGGTAGAGCGTAATAATAGGCAGTATTGATTATGAGCATATTGATGGCAGTTTAAAAGACACTGTAAGCGTACTGTCTTTTGTTGTTTCTTTTTGCTGCAAAGGCATCCAAAGATAGAAAAAAAAAGCGCGTACATGATACCCAAATACTTTGGGCTTAACACAGCGGGGGTGCTGGAGATGCAAGACTTGCAGACATACAAAGAAAATGCAACAGCCATGTGTGCGCTCTCTCAAGACTCCAGCTTGCCTCTTGAAGCCAATTTTTTTTAATGTGCATCAATCTGTGCAATCTCCAAAAAAGTCCATCTCAGCAAGCAAAGGAGATGAATAAATGAGTGCATCTGACAGAGTAGTCATAGTCAGGATCAAAGGAGAAGGAGATAATTAACAGCAGACTAATTGGTAACCACCCCAAGTTTTCATCAGATATGAAAAAGACTGCAGCTTTGCTGGGTATTAATTGGAGGAGAATGTGCGTTAAATATGTTCGGGCGAGGCGTCTTCAGTAGTGGAAAAATGAATGGATGTGAATTCTGTCTAAAAAAAGACAAATTTTCAATGAAATACGGCACAAAAAAGGAATTCACCAGTGTCAAATGAAGACAAATGTGACAGATTGTGTACAGAAGTTTCACATTGCTTCAGAGTTCCTGCATGTAATCTTCGACATAATGATGTGTATGCATGCATGTATGTTTGAGCTACAGTTGATGCTGTGAGCACAAACTGTAGATCAGAGTTTGATATTTCTCGGTGAGATGCTCCGTGAGAGTATTTTTTTTCCCTGTGTACAACATTTTTTTTGTCACGCTGTCTTCTCAGCACACTCCTCTCCCCAAAAAATTGTGGTGGAGGCATCCGTGCTCCAAATCTCGCAGCCACACATTGCCAAAGAGCTGAGCTGTGTCAGAAAATTCACGGACCTTACCAGTCATGCCATTCATCATAAATATTTGACGAGAGATCTCGTAAAGATGTAAATGGACAAACCCTAATGGCCGGAATGAAATTGTTAACTAGAATTAAGGGGTTGTGCCGCATTTGCCTCCACCTTTAATGCGTGTGTGTGTAGAAGCTCCAATGCATGTACTGTATGTTCTGTCTGACAGGTCCCAGAGCACAGGCTACCACAGTTGTGAGCAGAGTGGCAGCTAAATCAATAATGGACATGACCCGTGAGAAATTCTTAGAAGAACTATGGTATGGTTTTTTGACAGCTTTATAGTATATTCAGGAAAGTTTTCCCAGTTTTCCACCCGCACACGGGTCTGAGGAAGGACGCAGCTGTACATGAAAGGAAAGATCCGGTATATAGGCCTGTGGTATTAATGAGTCAACACAGGACTAATAAACAGCGCGTGTCAATTTATCATTTTATCCGGCAGCACGTGTGGAAATACAGCCTGGGGGGAGGCAGAGGCAACAGTCTCAGGTGGGACATTAAAAAAAGTATTTATAAGGCTGAAAATGTCTCATTCAGCTATGAAATATGGCATTGTTACAGGCTCGGAGAAGCGGTGTGCCCTGTGGTGCTAATGTGAAGTAATGCTTTGCAAATAAAAGGCTTACATACTAAGATCGTGTTAATCTTTCATAACATTGTAAGGGAAGCGCTTATGGGGTAACTTCACCTCACAGAAGCCTGAAAAAGAACAACACGAAGCTACAGTACGTGTCAGGCTGTGTTTTCAGGTGGTGTGACTGTGAGTCTGTCGCTATTAGAAAGTGTTGCCCGTTATAACAACGTGATTACCTCGTCATAGGAATATCAGTGAAACAATACATGTGCTTTTGGTGAATATCCTGATTTACATTCATGTTTACGGCATTTGTCAGATGCTTTTGTCCAAAGCGACTTACATTCATACGCTGCTGGCGGTGGCTGCCATGCAAGGTGCCGACCAGGGGAATGGAACCAGCGACCTTCCATTAAATGTTACATACTGTAATCCAATAGCATTGAAGTTGTGTACATGTTAAGGGCATGGACAATAAAAAAGTGCTGTTAGGACTGTAATCGTAACACTATTTGTGCATTTGCTGTCACGAGTGGAAGTTACTGGTAAAAAGTAGATTATGAAGATTTTGTAGATCCACTCTAAACATGTTGCATAAAGTCTTTTTTAGTACAGTGGCATTGTCTTCCCCCCCCACTGAACATTTTGCAGATGCATTAAACATTTTCTATGTGCGTTTGGGAATATTGGAATATTCGACTGAATTCACAACAGATGCCCATGCTTTACTACCAGGGCTATAGCATGCCGTCATTGTCCAGTGAGACACCTTTACTGATTTTCTCAACACGTTTCTTCAATATTTTATTCAGTATTTGTGTGGAGATAATTGTCAAGATGCCTTCCACGGTTTCACCTGTTGAGGCTTTACACAATAGCAAGGTTTTTCCTGCCTCTATAACTGAACGGTGGGCTGCCCCTTTGTCATTGGCCGTGACCTTTATTGAAAAAATTCTAAAATCCAAAAGCTTTTTTTTTTTTTTAATACCAAAACTGTCGTGCCTTTTATCAGTAGCTGCTTCTGTGCGCTTGTACTAAACTGCACATTAGGCGAGAAACTTGAGTGTTGAGACAACAAGTGAAATGACACCGGAGTGATGAAAAAATGTTCATTATTCGTGAGGCAAACACATGTGGTGTGATGAAAGCTGGGTTAGCTTAATTTCCAGAAGTAAATAGGACTTGATATCTAACATCACTAGCATCCATGTTAAGTGAGTCCAAATCAATACCAAAGTATATTGCTACACTGGAAATATACAATGTATATCTCTTTTTGAATTAGATTTAGATTTCTGTGCTTCTTCTAGTTGAAAGATATATATATGTGTGTGTGTGTGTGTGTGTGTGTGCGTGTGTATGTGTGTGTGTGTGTGTGTGTGTGTGTGTACGTATATTAATGAAAATCTAACTTTTTCTGCAATATAGCTTCAATGTGGCTCACATTCATTTTCCTTCATCATTCTTGTCTTCACTTTTTTCCGTCAGGCTCTGTGTCATTTTGTCCTATTCTCTCCATTTTCTTTGTGTGCACTCAAGTTGGTAACCACAACAGGAAATTGTGATTATTATTGTCACTTCAGCATTCAACACTCAAAAGGTGCGTACACAAACTGTGCATGCCACTCAATTTTTGCACACTCTCCTGCCTCAGCCGCCTTTTGTCTCAAACAAAATCCAAAACCCTGAGTGTCTAAAGAGTCTAAAATCCAGGTGCTGGCTGCTGAATCTGGCTTTCTGAAGGCTCGTCCTTGGTGATTGTGCCGTGGAAAAATGTCCGCCATTGACAAAACACTTCTGCAATGTCTTCTGTCCTGAGTAGAGTTGGTCAACGCGGTGATAAAATATCTGATGGGAGCGAGGAAAAGAAGAGAACTTTTGGTGGCGTGATGGAATATTTGTTTATTCCATTTTAACTTTTAACATGTCTTACCTAACCTACCTAATACTTAACGGTTATAATACTTTTAGTGGCATTACAATCGTATTTTATTAATTTGTAATAGCTTTATAAGTTATGTATGTTGCATTAGAAACAGAATTCAGCATTGCAAAGATAACCTAACCTGTATCTTTTTCATAGACTTTTTTTTTAAATCTCAAACTGAACTATTGCTTCATTTAGAAAATAATACCCGTGATTTTTTGATTTTAGGATTTTGCTGATTGCTTGAAATTCGGGGAGCCCATTAACGTAGCAAAAGACATCAAGGTCCATTATTGTATGGACTTTGATCGGCCTCTGCGGGGACTTGTGCTTAAAATGCTTCTAATATTAGCTAATGAATGCATAACCATCCCATCCCCCTTCTTCCCTTCTGCACCTGCAGACGAGCAAAACAATAATCTGTTATATAAAGTGCTGTTTGTTTATGCAGCATATATAGGACAACTGCAACTTGTAAACAAATCACGGCTCTGTGTTCTTTGAAACGCCTTCATTTCTCCGAACAGTCGCTTACAAGCCAACAGTGTAATAACTCCCCGGGGATTGCTCCTTTTGCCAAATTGGAGTGGTAAAAAAAAAAAAAAAAAATGAAATAAAAAATGTTTTCAAAAAATGTTAAATTAGGTGTGTGGATTATTCAGGTAGAAGTGAAAGCCATAGTGGTTGTACTTGACAGTGAGTTATTTAGTTGCAGGTACACACAAACACAGTATTACACGCTTACAACCCCCGCTGGGAGCTGCGGGTCTAAAAATGAAAGGCCTAACAACACACATTTAAATCTCGGAGGGACGCAGATGTCTCCCAGTCTTTCTTGAACAGCACCAGGTCTCATAACATCTTCCTTCTGAAGTTGTGTAAGTCGTGTTTTGTGTATTTATTCTGTGTTGTCAACAGTGTTGTATGTCTGAGCTGTGATACCTGAAGTCCCCCAGGCATGGTAGAGATACGGCCTCAGGGACCCCGTGAACCAGCACAAAAAACACCTGCTTGTTTGCAGCAGTTCCATATACGGTTTACCTTCCCTGATATACCCGCTGAGGGCGTCATGAAAGTTCAAGAAGGCAAGCAAGGGGGAAGATTTCAGAAGGGTAGTTAGGATGGGATGCTACCTGGTTCTGGCTCGGTCACTGACTCGGTTCTCATTACCGACAGCGCCTTGCACGACCGCAGTCCGTACATGTACACTGAAACCACATATACAGGCGCACGCACCAATTATTAAGTCTGTGTGTTATAGATATTCTCTTATAAGTAACTGTAGCTGGTCAAACATTGTGATATAAGGGAACAGCAAGCAGGATTGCATTTGTTACAGAACAGACAACTGAGAAGTGTCGGCTCGGACATGTGTGAGCTCACCAATCAGAGCCGACAGGGTATTTGGGAAGAGGAGGGGCTTAAAGAGACAGGAGCTAAAACATTTCAGACAGAGGGGGAACGCAGAGTGTCCTTGGCCTTGTGGTTACTTACGTATCACTCCTTCTCCTTTTTTACTTTACTCCCATCTCTCTCAGTATCTCATCTGTCTTCGTTTCAGCACCTTAACGAGTGTTTTCACAGCGTATTTTGGACATCTGTGTTTTTTTTCCTCGACCGTGCCTGTTTTGGGGGCTTTTTAATTCTTGCTTCTCCTCAGTGGATTTGTTTGCCTTATTCTGGATTTGACCTTTCCCCTGCCTCACCGTCTCCGTAAGCCTTTTTGTTCATTGGCTCCTTTTCCCCAGTAAATTTGTTGACCTGCCTCTGCTCAGCCTCCGGTGTCTGCGTCTCCTTCTGTTTTCACCGTTAACCGTGTTTGCACGAGCGTGACAGCAGCAGGGTGAAAAAGCTACCGTTCCTCTGTCCAAGCACCTCTTAAGCTCGCTAATTATTATTTTTTCGTATCATGTTCGTTCGTCACACACACGTACATAACTCTAAAAACCTATAATTAATGGTTTGAGGGCGAGTTAAAGCATGTAACTGTTTCCTGACAAGAAACAGCGAGGCAACCTGACGGGGGCCTTTGGACATTATCACAGTATCGTAGCCCGTGTTTGGTGTTTGTTGTGCCTGCAGGCTACAGAGACCCAAAAACCTGTGCTCACCGGCTGTATCTGGCAACCGGAGAGACGCTGCACGGAAGCAGTAGGTGGACAGATACACTTCTCATTAAGAGATAATCATTAAAAACTAATGAGGAAGGCAATTTCCATCATCTTTTATCTCGTCTGACAGGAATTACGTGCTGATGCTTGATGTCCCAAAAATTCCGGCAAGTCCTCGAAAAACAAATCCGAAATAAGTCTCTGTGGCCCAAAGTCCGTCCATTATTATACAGAAATATCTTGATATTAAAAAATATCAAACCTGCAGCCTGGAATTTGGGTGTTACCAAGTGACAGGGACCTTTCATTTGGAAAAGAAATTACCAACGTTGTTCTATCATGTTTTTAGGTTTTTCTTTCCCCTATCCAAGGGGAATCTCACAAACCAAGTCCTTTCTCTCTTTGTCTTGATCTCAAGAAGGTCATCCATGCTTTTGTTTCACCTCAGTTAGATTTATTCATCGTATTCAGAGTAGAGCCAAAGAACGAGCCCACACACTTTTGGCTAGCGCATAAAGCAGCTGCTCGGCTATTAACACATACCAAAAGACAAGATCGCATAAGGCCTGTTTAAGCCTCTCTTCGCTGGTAACAAGTGATACGTTTTAGAGTTGATGTAGAGATTTCAATGATCACCTTTATTGTTCAGCCACCAGCTACATTGCTGAATCGCTGCTCCTCACTGAGCCAGAGCACAGCCTTTCGATCCTTGCGCAGGGATCTGGTGGCACTTTCCGGGGCCTTGTTCAAGACTAAAGGTGATCGGGCTTTTGCAGGCAGCGCCCTCGGCTATAGAGCTCCCTGCCCAAGAATCTGAGGCCTGAGGGTCAGTGACGCCTTTTAAAGGTCACTTCTCGAAATGTAATCTTTTATTAAAAGCCTTTTTTTTATAACTGTGTTATTATTACTGTTGGTGTCTCTTTTTTGAATCTCTTGTTGGGGATTTCATTCCACTTTATAATTTTATTTTTAATAATTGTAATTGTCTGATTTCATTTGTCTCAGCCCTGAAATGAAACACTCTGTAACTTTTGCTTTGAAAAGTGCTGCATGGTTGAAGTTTATTATTATTATTATTATTATTATTATTATTATTATTATTATTATCATTATCATCATCATTATTATTATTATTATTATTATTATTATTATTATTGTAATATTTTGTGCAGATTACACAAACAAATATCATAATTTGTCAATTTTAGCCTTGTTACCCATTCCTTACAGTATTTATGCTACAGTCAGTGGGGCCAACCATGTTCTGGCACCAGGTCCTGTGTAACGCTGTCGTCCTACACTACACTGTAGTTACATAGTGCAGAAACAAGTGATGATGATATGTAATGTCAGAGAATTCTACTCATTATGTCGTCTACAGGAGTTTGCATGGACGCCCCTTTCTTGTAATACCACTTTGAGCCTCCAGGGGCTGCTGAGCCCTGTTACTTTGCACCAACACTCTCCTGTTGTTACCAGCTCCGGGTCATCTCAGGAACCTCTAGCTGTGCAGCCAACTAGCTATCGGCGGCTAGCACTTACACTGAAAGGTAATAGCGAGCAGCAGTTAGCAGTCACTCTGGTGATACGCGGCCTCCTCCCGTTTGTTTGGCGTGACCTTCAGCGGTTAGTTAGTTCTTACGTTTTGCACCTTTAATTCCCAGACATAAGACTGATAACAGACTTCTAATCTCTCAGGCAAAATGTTTCATAAAACTATTTGAATAGTAAAATATCTTTTTACTCTGTGACCTTAAACAGTTTCCCGCCGTCCTGGTCTTGGATTATAAGTCTGTTTGACTGCGTCTCCACTGGTGATATATTCTGTCTATCCTCCGGGCCACTGTGGATACTTTATCGACACTGATGTTTCATTGGGTATGACTGCAGAGTTTGAAAGCAGTACGCAGCAAATAATGTGGCTTATATAGATATGTGCTCAGTCAGTTCACTAACACCCTGTCTTGTGTCTGAATCCCCCACACCGCTGTGCACATAGACAAATGTATCCATCTATGTATTCATTTGTGTGCTTGTGTTTGTTTGTTTTCACGGTATACTCCAGCCAGATTAAGCAGATATCACACCAAGCAACACCTACTGCACCATAAGTTAACAAACAATAAAAGAAGCGGTGTGGTACAAGTAGGTGCCAGAACTACCCTATGTCTCTTATTACAAATACCACTTTAAACAGCGGAATATTGGTTTGGCACTGCGAGCGAATATCACACATTATAAAAAAGCATGCCAAGGATTCTGATTCAAAGCACTTGCATATTCAGAATCAAAAAAATTCAACCACCTTACCCTTCAAGGTTAAAGTGTCTGAAATGCATTTTAAATCTGCCAACAATTTTTGGATTTTGGTTAGCGTTTGATCCTGTGAATGTGAAAGGCTCTCTCCTTGGTGTTACGCCAAAGTGTTCATTTAAAAAAAAAAAAAACAACAAAAAAAAACAACTTTTGCACAATGTCATGAGTTGCAGGCTAAAATCCTTGGCCTATCTCGGTCGCTACCTGGCAAACCTGGAATCAATCATCCAATCAAGCAGAGCGTTTGCCCCCCCCTCCAAAAAAAAAAAAAAAAATGGAGCTGGTGGCTGGAGGCAGCTTTTCACTGCAAATTATAAAAACGAAGCAGCGCATCTGAGACTCATGTAGCTGCTTGGCGGTTTCATTTAAATTTGCATTACACTAGTTTTCTTGTGTTGATCACCTTTTTGTTGGACCTCATAAAGCACATTGATTCAAAATCCACTTTTTTATGTTGCATTTCTTTTACAGACTATGTGATCAGTTCAGTTTTGACCGATACATAATGCAGTTAGCCTCTTTAAAGATTTAGGAGGAACTGCACTGTCACCAATCGTGTAATATATGACATTTATCGCAAAGTCTACTGGAATATCAAAATAGGAATCCTACCAGTGAAATAAACGCAGGCCTGAAATAGTTAAATATGCACCAGAGATGCTGGTTTGAACAGTGTGGTGGAACGTGCCAATGTTCACAGATAGAAGGCAAACAGTCCACCAAGGCATTGTTGTCAACAAAACGGCAGCGGCAGCTTTATCTTTTCAAATGCCGGTGCCACGGTGAGGACAGGGCAGAATATGGAATTATAGCACAATAATACAGATTGGCTGGTAACAAGGTTAGAGGCTGATAGGATTTGGGGGGAGAACCTTGTGCTGCATTTCTGCGCAAGGGTGACTGGAGTATCAAGCCCTGGTTAAGAATAATGGTTTCCCTTCAGGAGGATGTGAAATTGGATTGCTCATACAAAGTGCTTGCCGAGGATAAACCTGTGTTATCCAATTATCCACCTAAACTACATTAAAAAGAAAAAAAAAATAGCGGAAGGTGTGGAGTCCTGGCAACATCGGTGCCCTAGACTGAAAATAACAGAATAACAGACAGGGGACAGAATAATACACAAATGAAAAAAAGGCAAAGACTCGTGCTTGCACATCAAAGTCACGGTGTTCTTCATACAAAATTGTGAAAAATTACCCTGTGGAGAATGAGCATTTACTTATTTTTCACGTCAGATTATGTGACAGTAGGGGGAGAGATGTCGCTTCCCTGAGCCTGCCTCCTCTGATAACCTGCTCACTGCACGCCGGAGCCAATGCAGATAGCACCGACGCCCAACAGAGGGCAATAGTTTATTGCATAATGCATTTCACACCCCAAGCACAGATTTGTAAATTAATATCTCTTAAACTTAATAATTCTTATCTTCACTTTAATTATGGTCATCTTCTCTGCAGCTGTGACATTCTCTGCAGAGACACACACTTGATTAGTGTTGCACTGCTGACAAAAGGTTTTTCTGCGATGGCACGAAAAGAGCCTTTAAGAATCGGTGCTTTTTGGATGCAGGCGAGAAACATCCTCTTTTTTTTTTTTTTTTTTTTACACTTGATTGTGGATAGCTTTAAATGCCGACACTGATGCAACACGGCCAGGAGCGCCGTTTGAGCCCTCTGCTAACAGAGCCTCGTGTCGCTGCAGAGATGTGTGCACAGCTGACTTTTTTCCTGTTTTCATCCAGTGTTGTGATCACGGCAACGGCACAAAACATCAGATGTAGTGACATCGCCTGCCGACATCGACTGTAATGCGGAGATGTATTGGGCTACCTGTTTGAGCACTTCCCCCGAGCGATCGACTCGGACGCCTTCCTTTACAGCAATTAATCGCTGCGCAGGCTTAAAGTTCGCAAATGTGGCGCCGTGATGATGCACGTAGCGAGGCGTGCTGTAAGCTTTTTGCTTTTGCAGCTCATTTAGAAGAGGAATTTCCATTTCCTAATGAGAGTGATTCTCAATAGGAAATACAAAAAGCCTTTCTACTTCTAAAAGAGTCAGTCAGCACACATTTGCATAAAAAAGCCTTTGATTACGATAGATATTGCCTGCAGTCTCAAAAACACTGGCCCGGGGTGGCTCTCCAGTCAGTTAGCCTCCAGTTATGGCTGATATTGTTCTCTGATATGAAAAATTATGCACCATGTTGCTCTGCTTAGAAACGTGGAAGTGACTCGCCTTCCTCATGTTCAAATTATTGAAGATTACATGCTAATTGGATACCAAATCCAAACACACAAACACATGATGATAAAACTTTTTTTTAAGCATGTGCTTTCTACCACAAGGGAACGATAAGCGATGCAATGAGTTCATAAAGACGGCTTTATTGTTGGCAGGATATATAAAACACCCGGCTTGGGACTCAGCATCCAGACAGACCGACTAAGTAAAAGATTAAAAGTGAAACTTCTAAAGTGGGAAATAAGATGAAAACCACTGGCTTCTGAAAAAGAGAGAGGACCAATGAATTAGTTATCAACCATTACTGACAAACCCGGCCGACTTCATGCCTCTTAAAACGCAAAGAAGACGGGAGCGGGTGGGTGGGTGGGTGGGGGGGGGGGGGAGGCGGAGGATGGGTGGGGGGTCGAGGGAATTAAAAAAATATTCTACATTTGCTGTCATGCTCTTTGGAATATATTATTAGGTACAAATGGGGAATGTAAAGCAGTGCAATCCAAGGATGGTATCACCAAGGCGAAGGAGACCCCGTGCTGCAAGATGTTTTTTTCTTTTTTTTTCTTTCTAAGTGACAGTACCGCTGACCTCCCACTGTATAACGGATTGTTCTTAAATACAGTAATTAGTGTGTCTGACGCTGTGAATACTCATTTATTAAAAGTAGGAGGGCTGGGTTTCTGGGGAGCGGAAGTCTGGCCCTACCTAGGCCTTTGGCCCCCCGTAGGGGAGTGAAGTGTCGGTGAAAAAGCTCAGCAGGCAGGAGAAGCACCCTGTGCCACGGGTGATCGGTTGGCGAGCGGCAGCAGCACCACGAGGAGCTCTCTTTGAAGGGCGGCGCAGTAATGACCTGTCCTTACTGTGTGGCCTCCAGTGGCGCGCCGAACCTCTGCCACCGCGATGCTGCTTTCAGATTAGGCCTGCAAGTGCCACATATGCGAGGGAGGGTGGAGAGGATCACAGGCTCCGGGTCAGTCTTGTCACACTGGAGCACTGCGATCGTTTTGGGCATGTGACAGGTCTGGTGCAGGCGGAGGACGTAGAGGGGAGTCCAATCGCCTGTTGGCCCCCCTGACACCCACTGCCATGTAGACCCGCGGTTCCCTGCAGCAGAGGGATGATTGCATGATCGGGGCCTGGTGCATTTGCGCCCCCCGTGACTATGATAGTCCCTGGCGGCAAGCATTTTTTAGTTCACTGTCTCATGCTCCTGTTAATTTGATGACAGTGAGTCTCGCACAGCTGCAGGAAAGTGTGTGCGGTTGCATTTCATAAATAATATCACTTAGTTAAACCACTACACGGGAGGGATGTAGCGCAAAAAGAAAAGGATCACGACGAAACCCACCAGAATATCGGAAAGTCTTTTAAATGCAATGCTTCTCTGTCCGTTACTTTCACTCTGGTGGATATAGCGTACAGATTAGCCGTCCGTAATGGGGAGGCTATCATGATTGAAGTCCCTACAAACATGTCATGAGCTCTCCAGAAGGGTGCACGACATCTTGGCAGCATGAAATTACAATGTAATGACTCATTTTCTGCCAAGGGCATTGTATAAGATAAGTATAATGGAGTTTTTATACCGAGGTGCACTGGGGAGAATGCTGAAATCTGTTGATTTTTTATAGATGCTCAGTTTTTCTGTGATAAAGTACATAAAAAAAGTGGGCATGGATGTAACACTCGGTTCAAGCTTGCAATGGTCATTTTCATCTCCCATTCTGCATCTCATATTCTCTGATAAGAAAGAATTCATTGTGGCAAAATCATCAAAACTGAAACGGAGAAGAGAGAAAGAAATGCCATGTACTGGGGAGTTATTCTGTCAGAATAAATGATAGCAATTAAATAATAGATTGTTGAATTTGAAAGGAAATGGGTTCATTGTGGGAAAGCCTCTGTGTGATTACAAAGAGATGAAATCTTTCTTTACATGTAATGAGAAGTGTCGTCACTTTGCCCGGGCTGCAGAATCCTAGACAGGTCATAGCTGGAAAATTCATTTCCCCGTGTCCCAATTAGAGCCCGGAGGATCCCAAAGCCTACTGTGATGTGACATGGCTCCATATGAGCTCCAAGGCAGGGCCCCACGCTGCACACCACACAGCACTCCGGGTGCGAACAAAGCATCAGCTTCTGATTGTGCTTTCTGGTATCGCCCTGAGACAATCTGCAGTTCTTTTGAGGAGTTTTCTGGCTATGCAGATGTTCCAGTGCTCGCGGAGCCCGCGGTGATGGTGTGAAAGAGGACTGAGCTGCCACCGGGAACGTCGCATGTTTTCTCAACTGCACTTTCTCGAGCGTTATGTTTTTGCATCTGCAGAGGAAGGACCTAGTGACTCAAATTTAGATGCAGCCCTGATGAACTCAACATGAACTGGAGCGAAAATTTCCATCAGATCTCAATCTACCTTTTAATCTAAATCCATGTTATTCTTCATCAAAAGTGCTGTATCTGAGGAAGACAGCATTATAAATTAAAAAGCATCAGTATCTTCTCAACTTGTTAAACCCGGTTACATATACAGTAACTGCAGCCTATATGTATGTCGATGTCATTTTTGTCTTTATTTGAGCATAATTTAACACAATAACTGGATGATTTGTGTGCCAGGAGCCACTAAACCGTTTCTACCATAAAAAAAAATGATTGAATTGGACCTGTCTTGGTGGACTAAAGCCTCCAAAGTGATAACGACGGCTCTTTCTTCTCTCATTCTTTTTGTTTTTCTTTTTTTCATTCCTCCTAATTCACTTTTTGTTCGCCGTGTTTTGTTGTTGGATGGCTTTTTGGAAAAATGGCGTCTTTGTCAGAGAAAGATGGCAAAATCGTGACAGCCGCCTAAAAACATGTGCCCGGTGATGTCTGCGTCCCTGCTACTCCCCATCGACTTATCTGCGTCACTGTACGGAACTGACAGTAACTCAGTCTGTGAGAAAAAAAAAAAAAAAGGCATCAACACCACCAACGGTGACTGAAGCGCTACCGTATGCGTTACAAAAAAAAAAGCACCTGCAAATACATTATTCATTGTCTCAACATCCAAAGCAATTTGATATACTGATGTGTTTCTATAATCTTGATCCTCTTATAATCTTTCCCGATTCCACTGGACTGCTTTGCTTTGAGTATTTCACGTTTCCATTTTGTGTCTAACAAGGCCCGGTACAAGAAATACACAGCAGAGACCTTAACAAATCATATTCAAATATATTCCTGTGAATGTTCTGAAGTTAAATCATAAAAATATGATTAAACAATGCCCAAAAGTGACAGGGCTTTCTTCTGCATTGCTCTCATGTCGGCCATAAATAAACAAGCGGCGGCTGGAACACAGAAATCAGCTGGCCGAGGGTAAAAAGAGTTATTTGTTGCTTTCTGAATGACAATGCATCTCAGACAACATAAATATGATTTATGTGCGGGACTAAAAGGAACACTGTTAAATGGCATGCCAATAATATTTCAAAGCAATTTCGCCCCCTTTGTCTAAGATGTTTCCAAATGCCGCAAAGAGCGCTCTGTAGGTCATCCGTGTTTGCTTGTGTGTCCCACAATTACCTCTACAGTGATTGAGCATAATTACACTTTTGCTGTGCATACCGCATGACATTTTCAGCGATGTAAACTAACAGCAGGGTAGGGAAAAGACCTCTGCATAATACTTCTGAATCCAAGTCAAGATCTTTCATCGTTTTTAATCAGAACTTGAGCCGACGATTAGGTGCGCATGATTGATTTACCACGCCATCTGCTACCATCTGTATGTGGGCAGTTCATATATGTTAAATATCAGAAAAAGTCAGAATTTACAACGTGATTTTTTTCTTTTTTTGCAGTATTTGGATCTCTAGGATGTACTCTTCAAAAGACTTAGAAGATCAAACAGGTGGGAAAAAAAAATCACAGTCCAAGCTAATTAAACATTAAGATCTCCAACATCTCTATTCTAGTTTCTTGTCTCACCCCTATGCTAATGTATTCCACTGGAATCCATTCATTACAGTCCAGTTCAATCGGGCACATTTTCAGCCACGGTGTCAAGAATGTGTTACACAATTTTACTGGCTTACAGTCGGAGAAAAACAAACCGTGCTGATCAAATAAAAGTCTTGTAATTCTATTTCCTAGATTTTTCCTGGGAGGTGTGCAGCAAGGGACAGGAACAGAGTGCAGTGCAGCCGCTGTAAATCCTGGACAGTTACTGCTCGATACCATCAACAGGGGCAATGGAGGTATAAATGGTCCCAATAAAGGTTAGAGGTTTTTTTACGGTTGCGTCTATGGCAACCAATTGGTTTCAGAACAAAAAGCATCCAATCATCTATAGTATGGCGATGCTATAGACAGTGTCTTTCCTCTGGGTCTGTTATTCATTTTGCTAATACCAATTATCACTGTGGCTACTGCGTGCTGCTACCCATACCTTTCACTACTATAACACTTTAACCGATGACGAGATGTAATAAAAACCCTTCACCGTGAGCAACTGAATTGTATTTCATGTCCTGGCATGTCGGTGCTCTAACATCCTCTTGATATATTGTGTGGTGAACTCCGCGGGATTATCTAGCGCTCCTCGCTAGCTGTGTGGAAAATGTGGCACAATAGCTAATATTCTTCCCAGGGGTTTATGTGGGATTTGGAAGGTCGGGTAACATTAAGAACCACTGGTGGATGATGCTGTGGAAGAAAATTACTTACCTGAAAATAACTTGCTCTCAGAGTGAAGTCTGACAATATTCCAAATGAAGTGTTCGATGGGTTGTATTTATTAGAGCGCAGATCAAGTCTTTCCGGAGATGGAGAAGACAAAGTGTGGAGTGATGGAGAGCGTCGGCGTCAATTACGTTCACAACAGCGGTAAGAAATAGCACGTCTCAGTCCAGTGTTCTTAATCACCAGTAAACTGAACGATTCTATTTAAAAGTCGTCTCACATATCAATGGTATACACTGTTTATTATGTCGAGCCGGCTATTCATCATAAATTAATTGGAAAAGGAACAATTTCTTTTCAAAAACAAGTTGAATTGACCTGAAAGAAGCTGCCATTTGCCACAAGTAAAATAAATCATTCGTCACAATGCATCTACTCACACTTCTTCATAGTCGCACCCCATGTGTAAAACTAGTCACATTACAAACACGTTCACATCATAGTATACAAGGCATACTCTTCACACAACACATTATGGAAATACTGTTGAAGGAGACTGTCTTCCCAAGGATCAGTGGTTGCAGAGAGCGCATCATAATGATGTTCTTCTTCAGCCTCTAGTGGCTGCAGTAATTGTGATGGGAACAACGGAGAAGGTAAGTTGGTGTTATCCCCACGTCCTCGTACAGTACATAAACGACTGATTAGGTTGATTGCTAATGGCTCCCAAAACGACATATATGAGAAGCATGTATGACTATAAGGGAGTACTGGCAACAGGCACTGTCCAAGTTGAAAACAGTTGTTGTTGTTGCCATCCGCTAACAATCTACTATGAATTAAGTAATTCAACATACATTTGCAAATAACACTTGTTTAAGTGAATGTTAAAGATGAGGCTCTGGTCCAAATGTTGTGCTGCTGACATGGGTCCTAGCTGAGGAAGTTGCTGCTGGCTCTAATGTTAAGTTGGCAGGACTACAGTAGCTGCTGGGTAGCAGGGAGAGAGCTGATCAATCCTAGATCTGGAAACTGATGTTGGTTCTGAGTTTGAAGGGGTATGTCCAGTCCTAGATTGGCACCAACCCCCTCCATATGCGGTCTTTGTTAGTCATCATGATTACCATGGCCATTAGAGGTGTCTACCTGACGACAAATGTTCCTGTGCTTCAAAAATATCAGACTTTAACTCAGAATATCTTTTTGCTTGCAGACTGGGGAGGACTTGTGTCTGAGCTATAGCCAAAGTGTCAGGAAGCTTGTTAAAAAACGAGTTCTGAGCTTTGCTTTTTTTGGTAGGTGGGGTGGCCGGTAAGCTGAAATAGTTCAGAAATCAACTAAACACCACCGACTGTAAATGCATTAAAATCATCCTACCGTGTGCATGCAAGACTACACAGAATTAGTTACTAACCAAATAGTGCAGAAGAAATAGTACACGCACACGGTGATGACTTTGCATAACCAAACCCTAAAAACTATAGTTGGGTAGTAGTATGGTTGTGTCATTATTGTGACATTGTGATTTGCTGAGCAAGGAGAGAAGCCAGAGGCAACCCTGGGCTGCAGAAGAGGAACAAAGAAAAGAAGCATTGTGTGTAAAACTGGCACATTTAATATGTATTAATCAAATGTGCTGGAACAACAACTGAAAAAAGATTCTACCTGTTCAAGAGTAAAATTGCATTTAGGCTGCAGGCCAGTGCTACATTATGTTTCAGCCCTTAATTGTGTCATTCAGATTGAAAACTGACGCTTGTGTGCTTCCTGTTTTTAAATGGGCCTCTTTTCTGCTGCACATCAGACTTCTCTGTACTTTCCGCTCTTATTGGGTTCAGCTATTGTGGCTGCTATTACTTTTCTGCAGCCTCATCTTGATAGCCACAGCTCACTGCAGGCTGTGTCCCTATGACACACTTGCACAGCAAATGGCCCAAAACGTACCCCAAAACATCCCCAGCACTATTAAAAAGCCAATTCAGGCAAATGGGGAAACCTTGGCACACACAAGGTGGTAATCAGACGCAAAGTGCTAATAATATTATGAAAGAGAGATGGTGTTACTGAACTCATCCATCTATCTATCTATCTATCTATCTATCTATCTATCTATCTATCTATTTAAAAGATTTATTCAAGCAATCTGTGATGCAACAGAACTAAAATGGACCGAATGAGTCACGGGTTAATTATGAAGGATAAAAGAGATGGCGGTGAATTAAACGGCGAACAGGTCGAAAGTTAAGACTTCTGTGGGTAGACTTTTATTATTGCTTCACTGCTTTATCGGCTCCACATTAGAAACATTAGATTTGAAGTCAAACATCATTCCAGCCATCGGTGTAACGATGCATACATTGGGGTGGTTTGTGTCTCCCCAATACCGCTAATATACCAATATGTCCTCCATTTACGAACCCTGTCATAAGAACTGTCCCTTGTTTCCTATTTAGCAGTAGGGCCAGGGTTGTTAACTGCAGCTACCTGTGAGTGTCAGTATCACCCGACTATGCAGTAATTACAGGTTTAGATATTGGCTGTTTAGTTTAAGAAGTTTAGGTACGAAGTTGTGTTGGGTGAATGATCCCAGCAGGACGAGGCTGCGGTTTATGTCCAATGTGCAATTAATATTGTATTTTTTGCCTTAGTTGACTTATTCTTTTCAGTTTTTTGTATTATTATTATTATTATTATTATTATTATTATTATTATTATTGTATTTAGTTTTCATTTGCAGCTTGTTGAGGATTAGGCAACAAAACTATTTGGTCAGGTTTAGGAAAAGATTATGGTTCGGGGTTAAATGAGACCCTCTATTGTGTGTAAATAGACACATTATATTCCTACCTGTGTGCAAATGGCATAAAAGGGATTTCTCATTCCAGTGGTGGGACTATAGTGCTGAACCGACTTCAATAGCTCACCGGACTTTAAGGATGGTCTTTTGTTGCACAACATTAAAAGTGACCCCCCGCGCCTTTATCCCAGTGATTGAGGAATATGGGCCCCTTGGTGCTAATAGCATCTGCCGATGATAAATTACAAACCATCTCCAAATATTATAAGTAAGGCTCAGGCTCAGAATAACTGTGGATTACCTATGCCATAGTATATCTTTATGTAGAGTCATACTTTCACCCCTGTTGGTCCCCCAATGTCTGACTGAAGATTTTGATCTTGATCTGTCCTTAAAAACCTGCATAAAAATAAAAAATGTTTGTGGTATAATCGTGTGTGCTGATTCTTTATGAAATCACGTGAACTAACAATATTCAGAATAAGCAATAAGCAACTCAAGTGCTGAACATGTCTCATTTGCTTAACAAGACTTGAGCGGTGGCACAACAGAAAACAATAATTATTCGTATCACCTGAGCTGGCAATTTCCGAAGTGTTATGAGTTTCTGCATGCGGATTATGAGTGGCTGTTAAAAAATACCTCAGTAGCTGCAGTACACACTGCAGGAGTGGATTTCATCAACATGGCCTGCTGTAAATCCTCGGCTCAGCAGGGGCTACAGTTTATCACAAGCACAAATCTGCTCCCTTTTCTTACTTGATCCATTCACTGATACGCAAAGGAATTCAATCAGGCCAAGCCTTCTGACATAAAAGGGATTTCTCATTCCAGTGGTGGGACTATAGTGCTGAACCGACTTCAATAGCTCACCGGACTTTAAGGATGGTCTTTTGTTGCACAACATTAAAGGTGACCCCCCGTGCCTTTATCCCAGTGATTGAGGAAGTGCTAATACTCATCATAGGTCAGTATTGAAAGATGCTTGGCAACATCATACCTCATTGAGAACAAAACGGGCAGCATCCGCTTATTTTGTCAGTTCCTACATCAAAACGACTGCAGCAAAGTGTCCTCCCTGATTTCAATCTGCAGACTTGCAGTGCAGTTAGGCTGTGCCATTGTTGGGAAAAGAGCATTTTTTTTTCCCCAATACAAAGACATCAGCTGGAACACATTGTGCCTGCGGGAGGAAATCTTTGACGGTTTACAGGAATACACCTAAAGTAATTTAAGGGTAAAAGTCAGTACAGAGGCATGTATGGACGAGATGGATTTTTCCCTTCTTAATAATTTAGAGTTTCTGTGCAACCTTTGTCCATTTTGAGATCCAACTCCTACTAAATTCTTGAATGTTAGGACCTGGAGCGATACAGAACGAATCGTGGTTATACGTTATATATCAGCAAAGTTGCCAACATAAATATGTTTGGCTCTGTCTGTTTTTGTTTAACATCCAATGCAATATGGTTAAGGTGAGGGACAGAGTGCGGTTAGAGACAATATGTTGGCTATGGTTAAATGTTAACTGCACATAGTTCACTGCCACTATGTAACAAACTAGAGAAACAGCATCTCCAGAACAAATGCATGTGTCCTTCACTCAGTAAGGCCGGGGACAAAAGGAAAGATTCATCTGAACACACACTGCTAACAAAATTCTGTCAAACAGTAAATTAGGCAGTGAATTGATATTCTGTCACTGCAGAGCCTATTTCTAACCTCAAATGTATTCACAGTCACATTTTTTGTGCTTAGCACAAGGCCCTGGGTTCAATCCCCAGTAGAACCACTAAACTTTATTGTATTCTCACTGTAGGCTACTTGGTTTAATGTGTCATTATTATATATATGTCATGATGTCACATGTACTCATATTTACCTACTGTAGGGTGGCTGTGGCTCAGACGCTGGTAGAGCCACCATCTAGGTATCAGAAGGTCTCTAGTTCCATTCCCCTGGTCTGCATGTCAAAGTGTCCTTGGGCAAGACACTGAACCCCAAACTAATGTGCTGGTCGGCACCTTGCATGGCAGCCACCGCCAGCAGTTTATGTAAGTCATTTTGGACAAAAGCATCTGGTAAATGCCCTAAATGTAAATGTTAGCATGCTCAAAGACTGACTGCGCACTGGTGTACATTTTATTTCATTATTTCCACCCCAGCCCCACAGACAGGCTCAGTTGCCACTGCCATGGATAAACATGAGATCCTTTTCGTTACCATTGAAGATGACAGATTGCATTGAATAATATATTGCTCTAAAAACAGAGGTACCAGCCAGTGTGCATCAAAAGTTTGGGGTTTAGAAGTTAACTTTAACTCCAGAGTTGTATTTTGGCAAAGCCCCTTCAATCACTGGGCTTAATATTCTGTCACATAGTCCTGTAGCGTCGACGAAGATTGCATTGTTGAGAGAAATTATAAGACAATCTGCAGCTGAAGTCAATTTACTTTGGATTTACTTGGGTGGATTTCAGATTCATTCATGCACCGCATTGTTTTTCTTTTGTGTTTTTTTATTTATTTATTTTTAATTTAATTTTATAATTCATTTCATAAACTGATCAAAAGGACTCACTGATTTCTGCCTCTGACTCGCATCATTCCCTGGCAACAGCAGGCCTTCCAAAGTCTACGTTTATTGACGATATTAGGGATACAGAACAGGGAAAAAACTGAAAGAAAACTATTGCAGAATCCCTTCACAACTCAAGATACTGGGCTAAAATACAATGTATTTATGATGAGAAAACAGGCTTTGGGATATTGACTCATTCCATTTGACGTGAGAGAAATATTTTGGAGGAGAAATTCTTCGGTTGGTATTTTCGGTGTTTAATGGAGAAACATGACGGAAAGCTTAAAACACAACATTTGCAGATTACACAGAGATTAATGCTCAACCAGACTGAAATAATGCACCATGATAATTCATTTGTGATAAAGACATATTTCTGTGTATTACACTCCAACATGCAACATTAAGAAGCGTAACAGCTTAGGGGGAGAGCGATTCCTGTGACATTACTGCGAGTCGCACTTGTGCATGTCTCACTATCTCTACAGGTCTGTGTTTCAGAGGACATTTCGGGCAGTAGGTGATGCTTTCATAATGCTGTGGTAAAGCAATTTCCTGGCAGCAATTCGGTCAGGGAGGAAGAAGCGAAAACTTGAAATTGAATCAGTATCACAACAATGGGAAAACATGCTTCCATAAATATTGATTCCTCATCTGTGGAATTCCACAAACACAATTTAACCTCGGGTGGATAAACATGGAATGAACAGCAAACACCGATGAAAGTGCATAATCTCACAGAGAGAGTGGGAAACTGCGAGGTTTGAGTGATGTTTAACTGATTTTAGGTGATCGCGGGATGAGCAGGTCGACGGAAAATTTACTGGTTTTTATTCCGAATAATAAAAACGTTGATTTTTTTTTATTGTAGGTTCATCCCAAAGGCGCAGTCGCGAGTTACAACTCCCAATGGCGATGGGAGGTTCTGTTAAGACTTCTCTTTTGTGCTCTGTACATAAAGCATTCCTATTATTTTTTCCTTCCAGGCACAAAACAGAAACAGCTCACAGTAAAGAAGAAACTTTTACATGGCGGCTCGAAAAGTCCTGGCTCTGCCTTCAGCTTGTAAATGAAACATTACTCCTCCTTTTGCTCCTCCGAGTGTGGTGGCTTTTCATTTCATGCCTCATGTTTTGGATTAACAAGCGCATGACACGACGGCACATGTAAATACGTTTTCGATTTTTCTAGCGTCGCAAAAAGTGAAGTTATTCTTTTGAGTTTGTTTCGTTTTCCACGCCCGCAGATGAGCCTGAAGTTTAATAAACATCGAGCCAGGTTTAGGAACTCAATTTGTCTCGAACGGACTCATTAACGCTGGGAGATGACTCTCGAGCTGAAAGTGTCCACTCTCGCCTTTGATTAGAAAAAAAAATCCAGTAATAAATTGGTGAAGAAGGTTGGTAATTGTATGTGTTTTTTTTTTTTTTTTTACAGCACTTTTTTTTTTTTTTTTCTCCGTCATGTCTCTCCTTTGAACACATATTTGTCATTGAACTCGATGGTAAGCCAGGTCATTAAGAAATAGCAAGCAGTGCAGAGGGCACAATTCGACTTCACACGCCAGCGAAACTGAAAAATAACTGATGCTGATTGATATCAACCGTTCATACTCACTTCTTGTTAACTTTGTGCTTTTATTAACGCAGATTTACATTCAAGCTTTGACTCTGCTTGTTATTGACGGATGTAGACTTTAATTCCCTCACTGTCTGAGACCTTGAGAGCGTTCCGCGCCTGAAGCGGTCCTTACTGTCTGCGGGGTGCCACAAATGCCAGTGCCTCGGACTGTTATTTGGCCAAAGGCTAAACTGCGCATTAACGGGCCAGATTTATTCACAGCCATGAAAATATTTAACACTGGCAGTCATGTTGTCATTACGGCTCGCTCCTCTCGTCATCGATCACGCCGTTTATATGTTGAAAACCATCCTCAACGCCTTGCGTAAAAAAAAAAAGGGAGGAACCGCGAAAAATGGCGGCGAGTGGCGTCATGCGATTGCGTCGGCGCGTTGGCATTTCAGACCGCTTTCTTCTAACTTCTCCCCCGAAGCGATGGCGTGCTGCGTGTGCATCTGCAGTAAGAAAAAAAAAAAGATGGCGTGATTTAATACAGCACTCCTGTTTCTTTTTCCTTCTTTTTGTTCTATTAACATGTGATTCATTAACACACCATTTACCCGGTTTGGTGGGTCTCTGAGGTCACGGCTCGGATGGTGAACCCACTGGATATGTGGATACTGGCGGCACATGAGGGCTGCGCGAACGTTTGATATAACCCTGCCACGGCGTGCTTGAGAACTGAAAAGAAAGGCAAGAAGTGCGACTGGGGGCTGAGGGGGCTACTAACAACAATGCGCCAGCCCCTGCTGCGGCCACCATGCTGGCTTTATTAGTTTAGTGGCGCAAGCCTCCCTCCGTGGAGAATGTGTACGAGGCAGGATGGAGGGGGGAAGTAATGCTTTGTTTGCCTGTGCATATGTCTGTGGGTCCATCTCCTTGTGTGCTTGTGCTCGTTACAGAAGAATATGTGCAATATACGGCTTTGTGCATTTTATTCTTTTATATACTCGCGCGTGGGCAGGAATCTGCGTGGGTGTGTGTGTGCATGTCGAGCTCTGTGATGTTCCCGGCACATTCTCTGATAGACACGAATCTCCGAGAGAAATAAACAGACGGTGACGCAAAGGCGCACAAAATGAAAAGAGCCTGTGAGGACCCAAACAAAACAAGACTGTAAAAATCCCTTTAAATGGCCAGCTCCGAAACAATGCCCTAACAAAGAGAGCTGACCTATTGAATTCTAATTATTGCTTTTAACATGGCCTAATCTGAATGTTTCTGCAAGCCAGAGGTTGTTTTCTAAGAATGTCAGGACTCGCCGCAGCAGTCTTCTCAGATGCATACGTCTTAGGGGCTGGAGACGAGGCGCAAGGTGCACTTCTTCAGGCACGAACGCCAAATAAGAGGAAAGGTTGGACTAGGTGTTGCAAAATTGAACAGCTGCAATAGTAAATAAGGTTTATGTGGCAAGGGGAGAGCAGTCTCTCATCAGTCACCACGGTAACTGTGAATGTTGTTGATCCCTTGGGGAGGAAGAGGCGTCTCTTTCTTCACACCAACACACTCACCTCCACCGCACACAGCCGCAATGTATCCAGCTCTAATCTCGAGTGTTAAACAAAGGTTTTTCTCCATAAACAGTGCAACATGTTGGTGCTTAATTAGTTTTGCTTTTTTTTTTTTGCATAAATCTATGTTGTGAAGGAACATAGCACGCAGAGAAAGGGAGAAGAGAAGTTTCATGGGGGTATACGATTTGGTTGTTGACCGGGTGACAAGAAAACTAAGAGACCTTGATTCAAGTGGGCTTAAAGCAGTCAAGCTGATAGTTAAACACAGCGATGCTGCCAGGAGAGGAACAGTAGGGGAGCCAGCAAACTATCTTCTTTTTCAAGACGTTTGCCAAGGAACTGGCTTTGGACCAGCAGCCCGCATTCTCGCTCTGAATCCGAAAACAGCAATTATTTTCAGTTTGCAGCGTGTTTTATCATGCATACACATTTTTTTTTTTTTTTCCGAAAACACAGATGGAAAAGAGTGAACTGTTAAGATTTTGACTTTGTTTGTTTCGGTGCCACCTTCGTCGCTGTGATTTTTCCCTTCTAATAATAACTGATTGTGGTGCAACAAACACTTCCCCTGTGTTATCTTTTATGACTGAGGGGAGGGGAAGAAAAAACTGCCTGAAACGAATTCAAGGGGGGGGGGGAGATGAAGCAGTCAAAAAAAAGTCCTACTCCTAGAGACAAATTCGACATGAAACTTTGTGAAGTTGCCTTTCATTCATTAAACGAAGAAGTTTTTTTTTGGGGGGGGGGGGGGGGAATCAGCATTGACTGTCAAATCAGTGCAGGGGAGAGCGGAGGATACCGGCTAGTGCTACTCCCCGAGGCGGAAATGAATCCTCCTCTTGTTTCCCTGTTGATCTCTCCCCGGTTGACATGTCCTGTTTTCCTCTCCGACTCATTCGGAAGCTAACAGGCTCATTTGAGCCATTTCTACAGGGAGACATGGATGTAGTCATTTGAATAGAGTTGCTTGGACCCGGCTCACGGTGGCATGGCTTCCTGCGCATTCAGGCCAATTCGTGATTGCCGTGCGGGGAGCCATTGTTGGTTCTTTTTCATTGCAGGACAAATCAGCCATTCAGCGAGCGTGTGCTTTTGAACTTCATTTACCCTTTGGAAAAAGAATAAACGCTGGAGGAACGTGCCACAATAAAAGTGAGCCTGTTAAGCTATTCTGATGTAAATGGTTGACACGTTTATAAGCGCGGGGAGGTTGTGCGCTTTCGTAATCGCACTTTAGCAGGTTCAAATCTCGCTTTTTTTATTATTTTATTTTTTTGCCATTTCCGCGTCGTATCTTTGACGGTACACATTCCATCCAAGAGAATGACTTCTCTCAAGTGCCACCTAAACTTGAAGGTTTCTCTGTGGACGGTATGTGGAATGATTTCAAATGGCAATGATTCTATGTAAAGTACGTGGCGTCTGCAGTATACCTGAATGTATTATTTCAGAAGGGCCCTGCACCGGCTGACCTTACCGCACGCACACAACCTTTTCTGTGCTTTTTCCATCAGTTTGCATTTCATCACACACTATACAAGCAAGGTTATATTGAAAGCTGTGAGCATGAACTGACATCCTGCCATTCAAAATTAAATGTGATTTCTCGAGATGTATCCTTAGAAACCAAGTAAGCCACGCTAGCCTCAAACTAGGCCTGTCACTGGTTTCTTTTGAGAAATATTGTCTCTCTCCCTCTCTGTGATGTGTCTGACTGAGAGTCACTCGCTGCGGAGACGTGAGTAACTGAAGGGACATGACAGAAAAATCAAGTTGCGTGATGCTGCCTGTACGCGGTGCGTGTGCTGCCGAGGATGAAAAGGTTTTGAGACGCGCCGCCGGCCCCTGCGGTTCACCCCCTCGCCGGGAAAACAGTCAAAATAGCAGAGTGATTAAACGTGTTTGGGGGGAAATTATGATTATTTCAGAATCCTGGCTGTATTTTTTCGGATGGAGGATAATCTCCTTTATGTAATTTTTGCAAGAAAAACACAAAACAATATTGTTGAATCACAATATTCACAGTTTAGCACCGCACTAGTCATTTGCATGCTTTTCCTCTTTTTTTTTTCCAAGGTAATGTTTGCCATCAGTAGCGCGTCAAGCCGTGTCTCGCAAGGTCAAAGCTCGAGGCTACACCCGCGCACTCGAAAGCCACATGGTAAGTAATTCATCACAATAATGATTCCTTTGAGATTACAAGCCAATGCATTGATACATTATTTATTTGGGGGATAAAGTAGATGGCAATGGGAAAAGCTAGCCCTTCGTGCATTTGGTTGAAGGACATAAAAGTAAGCACGCCGCTCTGCTGCTTGTTTCTCGCGCCCCTGGCCATGTTGTAATGAAAGTTCTGGCATTGTAAATATATGGCGAGGAAGAATTGTGGTGAAAATTGGGTTGTGATGTTTTTCAGTGTTCATCTGACTTCGGGGGTTCCCTCCACTCACCTGGACATACAACATTTATTTATTTATTTATTTTTTTGCTTTTCAGTGACCATCAAGGCCTCGTCTGGTGGAGCTCAAGGACTCAATATTGCTGTAAACTTTGGGTCTGGACGGCACCGGTTCAAAAATTAGACACAAGGGGTTTTTTGTTTTACTCCTCTTCCTGGAAACGTAGGCGAAAACATTCATTTTAAAAACTGCTGCTACATCAAATATCCATCACAGCGTTTCCTCCGGATGTGAAGTGATGATCCCGGGATGGAGAGGGCTGCGGAGAGCCGAGGCTTATTGTGGAATTTGAGTGCTGCATTTTAATGCAAAAAATCAAGTACTTTCAAGGTCATCCATTTATTTTCAAAAGCTTTAAAGGATTAGATTTTTTTCTTTTTAAGTTTTCTCCGACATACAAACTTTCAAGGGTTTCCGAAGCCTGTGAAGACCCTGAGGTACCATTCCCCTCTAAATTTCAAAAAAATTTTGTGTGCTTTTGGTAACATTGTGTTACCTCGCTTGACATATTCAGCAGGTGAAAAAAAAAAAAAAAAAAAAAAACAGAATAAAAAAAAAAGATTTTTTGTGACCTGTGAAATGAGTTGGTACAGTGTGCCCAGCATGACTTTTTTTGCAGATAGGACCCGGAGCCTCGGAGATAGGATCATTTAAACAAACGATTCCTATTTCAGTCGACGTTGTTGGAGTTAACATGCCATACTAGTTTTTACTGATCCGTCTCAGTTGTTTCATGCACAGCGGAGGGACTATGCAAACTCAGATTTCCCGAGCATATCAACTTTATCTTAGACACATTCAACAAACTCATCGCAGCGTGCCCACGCTTTCATTACAGGTCTCAAACGGATCGCTGCGGAGAAGGGGTTTTTAAAGAGAGTTCAGATTCAAATGCGAGCTGCGTGTATTTTTTTTAATTTGTTCAAGACGTTCTTCATGAGCCTTTTTGTGCCACAATGCGCTTAATTTCAACGCGTTAAGCAACTTCGGTTCCCCTGACTCACTTCATTCCTGCAAGTCCACTGTAGGGACACTGCTAACAAAACAAAGATGCGGGAAATGAAATGATACAATTATAGCTTCTAATTGCACTGTTTTTGCCGGTGAGTCGTCATCATTGCCACTTAAAAGCCGGTGATTTCAAAACAGGCCAGTGAGGGATCCAATGCAGTAGTCACATCAATTTAATACGTCCTTTACCAACAGCAGCTCCCGTGCAGGCTGATGCAAAATCCATACCGCAGCCTGCTATTTTCCTCCACCTTAACAAACTTCACAGAAGAATGGATTCAGTTAGGTCGGTGCCCCCCCTCCCCCCATTCATTCCAAGCTGAAACACTATGAGTAATTATTTGGCAAATCTTCCCCATGCAAACAGTGGCTGTCACCAGGAGCAATAACATCGAGCAGTGTCAGCCTGACCTGTGATTCTAAAACCGGCTGTTCCAATCAGCCTTTTTCATTACCGACTCTCGGAACATCATTGTAGCTTCACAAAGCAGTTGAAAGCACAAAAAAAAAAAAAAAAAGAGGCAGAACAACTGAGCCGGAACTCTCCGCTTTTCAGATTGTATTTCTCTGGAAACACAGTACAAACTTTTTGTTTTTTTGTTTTGTTTTGTTTTTTTAAATAAGACTTTCAGCGTCGGTTTGACCTGAACTAAGCGCTACTGCAGTTTTTTTTTTTTTTTTTTTTTTTCTGGCACATGACACATAACAACAAAGCCACAGTGCAAATAATGGTATACTGGCAGAAGAGGCTGACATGCAGGGTTCCACTTCACAAAGCTCACTTCACTTGTGCCCTGAGGAACATTTTTTTGAGCGAAACTTTGGTTTGACCTGATTTTAGTGCGAAGAGAAACAAGAACAGCGCTCGGAGCCGCTCTTGAAAGTGACCTCTTCCTTTTCTCTGCTTATTGTTTTTTTTTTTTTTTTTTTTTCTATCTCCCTCTCTTGTGAAATGTGTTCTTGTCCCTCTCCACGGGGAGGTCGGAGGTCGGGAGAGAGGGGTCGGACACAAAGCCGTGTCCGTGTAGTTGGGGAGGGATTTCGTGTCTCGCTCGAGATGCTTAAGCAAGGGCAGGTTACGGGGGCTGATTATAGGACGGTCCCTCCGCCGCCACGCCGCCCTTGTGACCGTAAAAAGCTTACAGTGACCTTTCGGAATGTCATACCCCCAAAACACCACCGCTGTGGGATAATGGGCCCTCGCCGTCACAGAAACACAGCCTCACGCACAAGAGGAAAACATGACCCGAGAAGCTCGCAGGAATATGTAAATGAACCCCGAGCTGGAAATGATCAAGCAAAAAAACTTAATCCTGACATAGATCAATAGTCAATCTGTCAATCAATCTCGGGCTGGCAAGTCTATCAATATGCTGACGCTGACAATGATCCAGACACTTGACCTTTTCCGTGGCTTAAGTCTTGGCATGGGGGCTTGAGAAGGTCTGACAGTAGAGCGCGTCGTGGGCGCAGGGAAAAGATGGGATGAATCACAATTTGGATTTTATTGGCAGGGTCAGAAATTAACAGGGGCCACCAGGGGGAAACGATACCCTTGAAAGTTCAGAAAATGCCTGTGAAATAAAAAATGAAGGGGAGGGGAACAAGCCCCCCGATAGTAATGGATACCCTCTTTTGTGTTTCAGCGCCCTCACATTATATTCATTGAGCTGTCAAATATTCACATGTGAATGTGCCAACTGGGTCGTTTGTGGTGATTTGTTGCAACCTATAACAGCGTGAGTCTTTCCAGTACGTCTTGGACAAGAATAATGGAGCTGCTTTTTTATTATTTTTTTTTTTTTTGTATCAGAAAACAGTGTGAGTGGTCACAAACACACACACACACACACACACACACACACACACACACAGCCTGCAGCGAATGTTTGACTTTTAACTGATGTGCTGATTTATTTCTGTTAACAAGTTGTGGATGTTGGGATATTTAATTACCAAGGTGCAATGCGAGTACAAAACTTAAGATACAACATTGAAGGCAGCCCCTTATTTCTTAATATACAAATACTTCAAAAGGAGGGGATGAAGAGAAACTGACAAATTAGAGAGTGACATGTGGTGGTGCACTGTAAATCAAGATTTAGTTTTAATTAAACCTGTGAGCGGTTATTAATTATTGTTATATGTTTGTTTGTTTTTTCTTCCAAGAAAAGCTGTTTCATTGCTAAATCAAATTAGTTGTTTGCACTTATCAGATGAAATAAGCAGCACAATAATCATGTAAAGCAAAGATTAGTTATGTTTCTGTAAGCAAACTTCCCAGCATGCATTGTTTGAACTAAAGCTCTCCTGAGACCCTTCTTGTTCATAGTTTGTAGGAAAAACATATGGAAACTTGCTGTGTGTCTTCGATACAATTCATATTTATATATGTATAAATACATAAATAAATACATAAATAAATATATATATATATATATATATATATATATATATATATATATATATATATATATATATATATATACATATATATATATATATACATATATATATATATACATATATATATATATATACATATATATATATATGTATATATATCAATGATACACAATACCTCTTTTGATAACTCAACAAAACGAAAAGTTCTTGGCACACAAAATAGGATAGTTTTTTTTCCTTTATTAACAACCTGCACAGTTCTGGTACAGAGAAAAATAAATAAATCACTGGTCTGTTTGCTGCAAGTTAAATTTCAGACAGAATAATTAAGACTGAATTGACCAGAGGTCCTCATGAGCACCTGGATAATTCAGCTTTATAACAGCTTTGGTACTCTCAATACTATACTTAACATATTACTTTTTAACAGAATTTGTATCTTTTAGCACTCTTAAAACTTTTGTTTTGACAGGCTTAATTGATGCCAATGTGCAAATCAGTTTTCCATTTCAGCAACAGAACTTAAAACATTATGATCAACATGGAAACTAGTTTAACCAAGTTGTTTTTCTTTGTGAGATAGTCACTCATCTCTACAGGAATCCCAAAATTGTTTATTTAGCCGATCTGGTTCTCAAAGTTCTTTGAATCCAGGCATGTACTTTGGGGTCTGAAAATCAGTCCTGCAGTGCTGAAAAGCTGAGGCAGGTAGAGGTATGTTGAGCTTCAGTGACACGTTCCAGACTGCTGGGAAAGATTTCAGGACATCCATGGTATCATCCGGGCAGGCCAGGTAGAACTCTAGCTTGGTTTCCTACAGTTTATGCTGCTTGGATGGGCCTTTATCTGATGTTCGACTTCCTCTTCACAGGTGCAGTGAGATTTTCGTATCTCTCCAAGTGACTCACATGCTTTCTGTAGGAGTGACATCACACACATATAAGACGTACACAAAGATAAGAGAAAAGTGGTTCACCTGACAGAATTGTTATATAAATGTTTAACGTTGTCTTTGTGCGGAGTTGACGTAGATGATTAACAACTATTGGCACACAGGGGACGTTAGCCTTCAGACCTTTCGGCTTAAAAGCTTTTACTGACAGAACATGTATTTATTTTAACCTAAATCACCATTCAACCCCTAAACCTACCCAAGAGGAGCTCTCTGCCAGAAAGCCCTGGCAGAGAGCCCTGAAGAGTAACGTCTCACAACAGTGGCAAACGGAAATTAATTGAGGATTATTGGGTTGTTGTTTTTTTTAACCGAGTGCTAGCTAGTGGTAGCTCTAACGTTATAGTATCAAAACAATGTGTTGTCATAGCATTGCTAACGTTGTAAACTGCCCAACTGGGCCTACAAGAAATGCTAAATGAGCTAAAGATAACAACTGAAAATACACCTTACCTGTATGTGTTTATTCAGATTTGACGAAGAGTTCTTTTATCGCAGAAGCTCGTGGTTTTTAGGTTGGCACAGGACACAACGCATTCGCCATGAATCATTCTTGGAGCCGACAACCTCACACAGTTCTCTTAAATAAGGTCATGAATGGGGAATGTCTTGCTTCTCCAAATATGATGCGTCGCCGTTCCCTGGTTTGTTCACTTTCTTCCTCCATGTCGCTGCTGCAAGTTTTCTCTCCAACATAACCTGTAACTCACGGCTCTTCTCTCCACGGTTGACTTTCCCTCTCTAGGTAGTTACGTGTTATACATCGTGTCGTCATCTGCGGAGGAAAAAAAATAAATAAATAACAAGCCTGTTTTGACAATGTAAGGAGTGGAAAGTACAAAAAAAAGGTTTTTAAATGTAGGGAGTAAAAGTAAAAAGTCGTCAGAAAAATAAATACTCAAGTAAAGTACAGATACCTGAAAAATCTACTTAAGTACAGTAACAAAGTATTTTTACTTTGTTACTTGCCACCTCTGGGCATAACATTATGACCACCTGCCTAATATTATGTTGGTCCCCCTTTTGCTGCCAAAACAGCCCTGACCCGTCGAGGCATGGACTCCACTAGACCCCTGAAGGTCTGCTGCGGTATCTGACACCAAGATGTTAGCAGCAGATCCTTTAAGTTCTGTAAGTTGCGAGGTGAGGCCTCCATGGATAGGACTAGCTTGTCCAGCACATCCCACATATGCTTGATTGGACTGAGATCTGATCAATACGCCACACTCGTTGTTGTACTCCTCAAACCATTCCTGAATCATTTTTGCTTTGTGGCACAGTGCACTATCCTGCTGAAAGGTCATAATTGTGTATTTACACCAATCAGGCATAACATTATGACCACTGACAGGTAGAGTGAATAACACTGATTATCTTTTCATCGTGACAGCTGTTAGTGGGTGGGATATAATAGGCAGCAAGTGAACATGTTGTCCTCAAAGTTGATGTGTTAGAAACATGAACGATGGGCAAGCGTAAAGGATTTCAGCGAGTTTGAGGGCCAAATTGTGATGGCTAGACGACTGCAGCTCTTGTGGGGTGTTTCCTGTCTGCAGTGGTCAGTGTCTGTCAAAAGTGGTCCAAGGAAGGAACAGTGGTGAACTGGCAACAGGGTCATGGGCAGCCAAGGCTCATTGTTGGTGCTTTGGGAGGGAAGGCTGGCCCGTGTGGTCCGATCCAACAGACAAGCTACTGTTGCTAAAATTAAGTTAACGCCGGTTCTGATAGAAAGGTGTCAGAATACACAGTGCATCGCAGTTTGTTGTGGATGGGGCTGCATAGCTGCAGACCAGTCAGGGTGCCCATGCTGACCCCTGTCCACCACCCAAAGCACCAGCAATGGGCATGTGAGCATCAGAATTGGACCACAAAGCAATGAAAGACAGTGGCCTGGTCTGATGAATCACTTTTTTTCTTTTAGTTCACGTGGATGGCTGGGTGCATGTGCGTAGCTTACCTGGGGGACGCATGGCACCAGGATGCACTATGGGAAGAAGGCAAGCCGGTTGAGGCAGTGTGATGCTTTGGGCAATGTTCTGCTGGGAAACCTTGGGTCCTTCCATCCATGTGGATGTTACTTTGACATGTACCATCTACCTAAGCATTGTTGCAGACCATGTACACCCTTTTATGGGAACGGTATTCCCTGATGGCTGTGGCCTCTTCCAGCAGGATAATGCGCCGAGCCACAAAGCAAAAATGCTTCAGGAATGGTTTGAGGGGCACAACAATGAGTTTGAGGTGTTGACTTGGCCTCCAAATTCCCCAGATCTCAGTCCAATCGAGCATCTGTGAGATGTGCTGGACAAACTAGTCCGATCCATGGAGGCTCCACCTCGCACCTTTACAGGACTTAAAGGATCTGCTGCTAACATCTTGGTGCCAGATACCATAGCACACCTTCAGGGGTCTAGTGGAGTCCATGCCTCGACAGGTCAGGGCTGTTTTGGCAGCAAAAGGGGGACCAGCACAATATTAGGCAGGTGGTCATAATGTTATGCCTGATCGGTGAATATACTGGCCCTAATCCTCTTCTGTTGTACAGTTTTGCAAACTAAAGCATAGCTCTTTTTTTGTATTATTTAAGTGTATGTACTGTATGTTTACCTTAAAATAGATATTTCATAGAACTTAGAAAAAGAAAACAATTTGTATGAACTTAAGATTTTGAGCAAAACCTACTAATTTATACGTGACATGTCTACTTCATCAGCATGGTTCCCTTTAAAATTATTTCATAGTTCACACAAATTACTCCCCGGAAAATGATGAAAAGCGTGTGAACAGGGGGTTGTCGGATCGGATCAGATCAGATCAGCGAAGCATAGGAGGAAAAAAGAGAAGCGCCCCGAAATCGACACAAAGCCTTGAGAAGAATAGCGATGATTTATTATCAATAGTCAGACAAACTGGGCCAACATGCTCATCACGTTTATTTTTACTTCCACACAAGTGTGCTTGATTGTTCTATTTTACAGAAAATTCTATTTATGTGATTCTAAGTACACCGAGTCATTCCAGGTATGGTTTATTTGGTGCAGCCACTGATAGATGATTTCTCAATACGTTTCTATTGTAACAGCAAAAACAGAAAGCAGGAATATGTTGAAAATATTAGCATACACATGATTCTGTGCAGGTTTAATCCAGCACTGGTTTATAAATGCTGAAAATAAGTGTACATTTATAAGACCCACCAACACTTTCCACAATCAGGGTTTTTTTTTTTTTGTCAGCATGCGAAACATGCAATGTTTTTTTTTTTTGTGTTTTTTTTCCTTCTTCGGGACCTTGAAAGTGTCCATGTGACTACATGTCTCTGACCATGTGTTCAATCAAAGCTCTTTTAAGACCATTTATCCTTGGAGATGCTTTATATTACTGTACATGGACAGGCAACCTGAGTGAGTGCTTTTAGCTTGTTCTGTGTTTTTTCACAGTGCGGTGTGGAATGTTTCACAAGCAACACGCGAACATCCCGAAATTCACGGCAAACGTACCTGCAGAATAAAAACCTAAGAGCTGACAGCATAACCTCCACCAGGCAGTTAACACGGAACCATGAGGCCAATTACATACATTAATTAAGTGAAAGGCAAAGTCCCACACACAGACTTACAATTGCGCGCACACACACACACACACACACACACACACACACACACACACACACACACACACACACACACACAAGCACGCCAGAGAGCCACGAGACAAATGCAGGTAAATACCTGATATGACAGATCCAATCCTACTTGTGTAACGTAAACAGGGATGGATAGGTGCAGGGCTAAACAAAAGATTAATAAAGAGTTGTGCTTCTGAGATGTGACGAGGGCCCCGGCATTACACTCATTCATCTTTCACTTTGCTTTTCCTCCCGGCCATAATATTTCTCATCAATCAGCAAGTAAGGTGTCAAGTGAGAACAATTCAGCACAAAGTGAATGTCAAGCTCTCTTCACTGCCCATTTTCCAATCTGGCAAATGAATGGCTCTCTGATGCTGATGAATATGTATTGATAGTGTTGAGATTTTTATGCAACAGGGGGGCCAAGATGACCTCACATGCTAATGTGCGGTGGACATCTTCCCCCTCGGTAATAGGACAAATGAACATCTTGTTCTTTCCGCGCGAAAACCACTTAACTGCTCGTGCACACGCGCTAGCGATGTTCCACATCATCTTCACCGGAGCTCTGTCACAATTCTGTCGCTTCTATTTTTATTCCCATATAATTCTCTTAGCTAGCTCTTAATTGCTCTCCTACAGTGAATCCACATATGAACGCGGGTGTGATATGCTCATTAGCAACTTTGCCCCTAAAACAGTCATATGCACACTGCGATCCTTGAGGGATTACATTATTGTTTAACTTTTTAAATTAGCAAAGCAGAGCTTGTTTGCGTCTCTGCTTGATCGTCACTTTTTTAATTATGTTTTAATGTTAACAATTAGTAGTGAAGTGGAGTCAGCAACACTTGATTGGTATCCTTCATACACGGGGCTGTCTAAATATGTTTTATTGGTAAGAGTAATTCAATAAGACCAAAAAAGAAAAAAAACAACAACTTTATATTGTTGGAAATGTTAATCCGTTTGAGGAAGAGATTTCAGAACAGTAAAAACAGGTGGATTAAGTTTTTTTTTTCTTCTTTGTTTTGTTTAAATGCAAAGCATATGTGTTTTGCATTCGTTTTTAATCCTCAAGATTTAAATATCTCGTGCATAAGTGCACGAAAAGTCCGGAGTGATAAATGAAGCCCCCTTTAAAGATGAAAAAATAATAGCACTAAGTAGGCTTTGAACTACAAGATACTAACACGCTGTGTGAATGACAGATAGTCATGACTTATGGACTACCGTCAGCACTTTGCAGAGCATATGAATTATTGTGCTGTTTACACATCAAGTCCTGACAAACATCAATACTTTATTACCCGGGAAATTATTTGCAATCTATTTTTATGGTGCTTACGCTGTCTGATTAAGCTAAAAGCTGCTGTCAGTGGACAACGGCCCCTAACACCGCCAGATGAAGCCTTTCATCATATATCTTTGCATTGAGACCCCAACAAACTGATCCTGTGCGGTACGCTGCAGTATGTACAGACTGTATGGATGCACAGAGCCTGCATTTACAAACTGCTTGTTATTTGCAAACTTCAGTGCTTTTGTGTGTGTGTGGGTGTGCTGTGACCGCAAATGCACATTTAGTTGTTTTCTTCTCATTGGAATTCATGTTCTGGAGATTAGAAAATTAGTGCATATTTACATATGATGATGCTTCATTTGCATTAATGCATAATGCGACTATTTGAAAATGTTCTATTATTGTCTGGATGTAAGTAATCTACTGGGGAAGTTTCATGTTTATGTCTGTTGGGTTAAATGTTTACCCTATTCACCATTTTTATTCAACAAGAAAAGGTATGGATTTTACAATACATTTCTTTATAGGCTATTTTCTCATAATGACTTCTGTCTCAGAAGCCAGAAATCTCCACTTTACTAGCACTAACATACAGCCAAATGTTCAGGTTGTATTCCTATCTATATTTTGTTCATACATCAATCATGGCCTGAATTAATATAACATTACATTCTTATAAACATGGCAGAAGTGGATCTTATATCGCTCTTCAGGGCATTTTATGATGTATGAATTGATTTTAAAGGGATATCCAAAACCTTTGAATTTAATATGTTAAGAAAATGAGACAATCATTCTGAACCTGGCTTCATCCGGTGTTCAAATGTTTTGCTCTAGAAATGTACACACAGACATTTATTTTAATTAAATAACATCTCATCTGCACATTTGAACATACAGTCTTAATGTTTTAATGCAAGTAATTAGCTGCGATGGTTTCATGGTGATTTTAATTACCATTCGTACCCTTTACATGTAGCTTCCACATTACTAGCTAACACAAGTGTATAAGCTTTAACATGTAACATATCCACATCAAGATGCACTAAAACAACTTGACCGTGGTTATTGTTTTGTTGCTTTTTACATCAGTTATTCTAAATGTTCTCTAAATGTTAAAATAAGTAATTTTATTCCAGCTAACTCTGTAGATGCTAGTTAGAAAGCTAGTTTTCGTTTGGTCACCGGTTGTTGGAACTTCCGAAACAAACACCAGGTGGCACATCTGAGAGCAAAGAAGTCTGCGAAAATAACCAAGTGTAACATGAGAAATACTTTACTTTATCACATGAATACTGTAAAGGTTACTTTTGAATTAAGTATTTGAGGAATTATGTTGCAGTCATTTAAAACAATTTCACATTTAAATGTGTGCGCGCTTCAGAAATACTATTGAGAACCTTTTTAATACGTAATAAATATTTTCGTCTGCACCCAAATTTTTTTTGTTGTTGTGGAGAATCGGTCATATATAAATCACAACATACATCATTTATAACGAGAAGCATCTGATTCAATATATATTTCATATTCAAAATCATAAAGTATGCAGTGCCACAGTGTTTTTGCGGCAATCAATAAACCAAAGTGTAAATGTGTATCTCGGGATAGCCTTAGCCTTGACCGCCTCATGCACACCTAGCAGTACGTACCATCATTCCTGAATTCTATTTGAGGGATCATTTCTTGGCTGTCAGCAGCACTCCACTCTCGTCTCACTCATCACTCAGAAACACATACATTGGGATGGGAGTAGAGGATTGGTCATTTGATGCTGTCACTTTCTTTTCACACCGCCCGCTTACTTTCTCCCCCAACGTCACTCGGCAGAATAGCAAAGTAAGTGTCAGCACTCAAGTGTGTTCCTCTAACCTAACTGCACACCCACCGGTCCACCCACCAATCCATCTCATCCATCCATCCGTTCAGCCATACGGTATATGTCAGAAAAGAGAGGGAAAAGCGTCTGACAATGACATGGCGGCCATCTGTTACTCTGTTAAAATGGAAAATTTATTGCGTGTGACGGTGGAGATAGTTGTTAAAGTGGAGGTTATGTGGTCCTGTGTTATCTAATTCTATTTTTAAGACACAAGTCAGTCCAAATCATTGTACAACATAAAACAAGAAAAGAGACAGCATAGGACGGAAATCTATCTATCTATCTATCTATCTATCTATCTATCTATCTATCTATCTATATATCTATAAAGCAAGAAATCTCAGTCTGCCTTTTTTTCTAACCATCCATCCGATTCAATATTAATACATTTTGAATAAACAATAAATACAGCTCTGTGCAGCAGTGGGTTGCGTGACTATAGCCCTCTGACTTAATGGCTCTGCGGGCTGAAGCTCAGCTCACATATGATCCTTGTCATGTGATCTCATGGGGAAGCAGACTTAAACAAAATGGAGATGAGAGTGCTGCAACAATTGTCTGTAGTAACACATTGCAGTGAGAAACTAGAATTACAGTATCGTGGTTATAGGCCTCCTTGCACCAGTCTTATTGCTGTTCGTGAGCTGTGGCGTTGAATAATGGCACAGTGAAGTTGAACTTTGGCCCTTTGGACATACTGTAAAAGGGCCATCACGTTGTCATTTCATCCTATGAGATATTCATGTAAAAAAATGTGTTACATCATTTGTTGAGAATGGCCAAAAGGTCTCAGCTTCTAGTGGAGTAGTATGCTAACTAACATTAGCCACAAGGGTTCACAACACCATCAGCTGATCCATGATGCCTCTCACTGTGTTATAATGGTCTAAAAATCAAATATGTTTGGTGTTTTTGAAGTGGCCCAGAAGGGTCTGTAAGCAGTTGTGGCGGATTAAGACTGCATCTGTAAATCTCTCATATTACTTAACTTAACAAAGCATTGAAATCAACTAGATGGAAATGTTCTCTTCAGACCTTTATTTATTTTGCCCTGCTCAGGTAAGTAAGTTGTTTTTAAGCGTTTTTCACTTTTTGATTCAGATATCCATCTTCACCTTGCACAGTGTGATTTACCATTATCTGCTGTATCGGACCATAGTTTAACTAAAGATTCAGCTCTTTACTGTCAGAGCCTTATTTACAAAATAAAGTTATTTTTAGATTGTGCAGTAGGGGTGGGACGATACGGGTAACTCACGATTCGATACTGTGACGATATTTGGCCCACGATAGTGATAATATCACGAAACACGATATCTGCAATATTCAATATATTGCAAGAAATTTCATCAACGATATATCACGATATGCGACTGAAAAAGAAAATCGTCTTATGCATCTATTGCATTTATTTTATTTTATTTTCTATAAATTTAACATGCCTTGATGTGTCCAGGTTGACCCAAAGCACTTATATGTTCCCACTTCCCAGGTACTGGATGGGTGAACATAACTCTGCACATAATTGGTTGCATACTGAAATGTGCCCAATATTTCATTTAATTTTTATGTTATTCTTATCTTGTTTAGCTATTGTTAAACTAAAACGGGCCCAAGTTTACATAAAACAAGTTGCCACTGACTTTTCAGTTTCAGAAAGCAATGTCCTGGTTTACATAAGACAGATTAATGTTCATGCACTTTAATGTGTCCAGGCAGCTCAGGGTTCTCTCCAGACGGTGGAACAGCAGCACTGCGCCGCTATACACATTTTCAATGTTAGCTGCTTTATAGTGGGTGTTAGTGGGCTGCCGCGGTCTTCTCGCTAAAAAAAGCGCCCCCCGGCTGACAGTGACGTCCATTCGTCCGTCGGTCTGGACGGACAGACGAACACTCATTTACCCTCATTTACGGGATTAGCGCGCCCACAAACAGGACAGGAGAGATTAAGTACTGACGGTGACAACGGGGTAAATCCATAATGTGTGTTGTAATAAAATATTGATATTTGCCGTCAGTATATCGATTATTTATTGCGACAGAGAGCACAACAATATATTGCAATATCAATTTTTTTTCCCACCTCTATTGTGCAGCATTATCTGCATTGTTTATCTGCAACTGTGCTTTTGTGGAGTTTGTAGAAGACATAACAGGACCTTTATTTGTTCATATTATTGTTTGCTAGTGAAAAAGCAGGTTATTTTCCCATCATACCCATCATTTGGTAGTAAATTATTCTTTGGGAAACATATTGGCTTATGTTGTCTTTTTTAAATAAATTGAAATTGTTGAACTTTATTGCACAATGTTATTGCAGCAACACTGCATATTTTCTATCAATGTGGTGTATGCATACCTGCATACAAAAAAATTGTATAGTTATAGTCATTATAGCACAACTAAACACTTTCTTTGACCCAGAGTTATTTTTAATGTATATTTTTCGTTGGTTTATTTACCAACTTTTTTGACCCTGTGTTACAGACAAAGTAAATTTTACCTCCACTGTCACAAATTATCTTTTGTTTTACTAAAAACAGCTAGTTGGCTATTACAGTCAGCAACCACACCATGTTTTAGTTTGGATAGTAGTGGCAGTAGTATGAGAAACAACACCAACAACACCTTGTCTTGAATTGTTTTGTATTCGTACTGTACTGGGTGAAGTTATACTATTATTGGTTATTGGCTAAATTGGTTGAGAACCATTTAGGGGGACATGTTTCCCTATTTAGTGTCCCATATATTCTGTGTTTCCCTCATCTCAGCCCTGTAACATGTTAGAGTGCTGTTGTCAAACAAGAAATGCAGTTTAGCTGGCAATTAAAGATTAAGTGCAATGATTCTTATTCCATCAGGGAAATGCTTGCTCTGTCTTTTTCTACCCTGAGCGGTGCCTTTGATGGCCCATTTAATTTGTCACTGTTTCTCCATGCTCAGCCAATTTTCATTAGGTTGAGGCAGTGTGGCCCCTGTCGACACGCGTACTAACACCCATTTCTTGTTGGCCATCATGTCCGAAACGTAAGCATCTCGTTTGTATTCCCCTCCCTCCCGCCTCACTGTCTGCCTCGCTCGCTCACTCGCTCAACCATGACAGACAAAAAAATCCCTAGCTTTTTGCTCATCTTCTCCACTTAACTTTAATAGTGTGAAAGAAGAATTTGCATGTTTGAGATCAAGAGATAAGAGAAGAAGAAAAAAACACGTCATTGTCATCTTAACACAGTATACCTTGCTGTTACCAGTCACCGAGGCAATCTTCCCCACCCCCCTTTTCCTCCCCTCTCTGTCTGCCGCTGTCTGACAGAAAACAGGACGACTCTTCAACTATGCATAGTGTTGACCAATCAGAGTCTTCATTAAAACCTGGCTATATGTGAACTCTTTTTCGGGTCTCTTGAAGATGAAGGGGTCAGCGTCTCTCGTTGCACTGTCATTTTAATGAGAATTATTGATGACCGTGCTGATGACATGCACAGCTCAGACAGATTAGCCACAGATTTTTGCAATCGTGTAAATAAGACCTCTGCATAATTGTGTAACATCCTGCTGATCTGTGCTGCCAGAGAGTCACCAACCTTTTTACATACAGATATCACCATAGAAACTGTAACTATAAGAAACTAAGGCAACATTAATCAAATTAAACAGGCTGAGAAAAAAAAAAGGGACATATTGGGCGAGGATCAAGGTAAAATTGTGGATTTATAGCTGTTTGGATCCAAATAGCCCATTACTGGAGCCATCCATGGTAATGTGCTATAACATTCTTTGGATAACAACTACTGCATTTGGATGGAATTTCTATGCATGCTTGTTTAGGGAGATGCTTGTTACTGAGTGGGTTTATTAGTTACAATGCAAAATAACAAGTGTCAGAGATTCATTATAATCCAGAAAAAGGAAGCGCTGTTCGTCTGAGTGTGCTCATATTCAAATTAAGTACGAACACAAAAACCATTTTGCAATCAAGTGTGACGGTAGCTTCATGGCAAAGCAGAGTATTTCACATATATAGCCACAAAGTTTCCCCCCTGGGTTAGAGCTCTGTGAGTCAGGAACAATTTCAGTTCGAGTTTATTGTTTATCTGGATCCCCACTGGTTGTTTCCTTGGCAACAATGACTCTTCCTGTAGTCAATATTCAAAAAAGATACATATAGTCATGCCGTAATTAATTAAGTTACAAACAAGAAAATCACATCAAAGCCATAAATACAAATACAAAACTTTAAATCATTTAAGAGTCAGCGCAGTCGCCAGATGAGGGTTGGCATTCAACATTACTGCAAATCATATATGTGCCTACATAATTACCTACCATAACATATTTTACAATACATGTCATATCAAATTACACTGTATAAGATGGCTTCCATGTTCGGGAGCAGAGAATAAAGGATGGTAGCATTACAGCAAAGCGAAAGGACTGCCAAGCCAGGGACTACTGTGCGAGATAACATTTCAACATTTGAAAGCGTGACACTATTGGACATTTTTGATGAGTGCCATTTTTATGGCAACAAAAAAATATATAATGGCAATGAGTCTTTCACATCACTGTGGAGGAATTCTGGCCCACTATTCTTTGCAGAATTGTTTTAATTCAGCCACATTGGAGGGTTTTTGAGTATGAACGGCCCGTATAAATTCATGCCACAGCATCTCAATTGGATTTAGGTGCGAACTTTGACTAGGCCACTCCATAAGCCATTCAGAGGTGGACTTGCTGTTGTGCTTTGGCTCATTGTCCTGCTGCATAACCCAAGTGCACTTGTCCTTAAGGTCACAAGCTGATGGCCGGACATTCTCCTTCAGGATTTTCTGGTAGTCTGCAGAATTCATGGTTCCATCAATTACAGCAAGTCATCCAGGTCTGGAAGCAGCAAAGCAGCCCTAGATCATCACACTACTATCACCATTTTTGACTGTTGGTATGATGTTCTTTTTCTGAATTGCTGTGTTAATTTTACGCCAAATGTCTTTGGAGCATGAAGATGTTTTTTGGCAAATGTTAGACGGGCCTCTGTGTTCTTTTTGGTCAGTAGTGGCTTTCGCCTTGGAACTCTCCTATGGGTGCCATTTTTGCCCAGTCTCTTTCTTATTGTTGAATCGAACACTGACCTTAACTGAGGCAAGTGAGGTCTGCAGTGCTTTAGAGGTTGTCCTTGATGAGTTGCCGATGCGCTCTTGGAGTAATTTTGGTGGGCTGGTCAGTCCTGGGAAGGTTCACCACTCTTCCATGTTTTCTCCAATTGTGGATAATGGCTCTCACTGGGGTTCGCTGGAGTCCCAAAGCTTTAGAAATGGCTTTGTAACCCTTTCCAGACTGAGAGATGTCAATGACTTTGTTTCTCATCTCTTCTTGAATTTCTTTGGATAGGAATGATGTGTTGCTTTTTGAGATCTTTTGGCTTACTTCATGTTGTGAAAAGGAGCTTTCCAAAAAATGTGGTTAATCACAGTTAATTTCTGATTTAAGAAGGGGGGACAATTACATTTTCACATAGGGTCAGGTTGGTTTGGATAGCTATTTTCTCAGGTTATCTGTCTGATATTAAGATTTGTTTGATGATTTCAAACATTTAAGTGTGAAAAAAATAGCAAAAACCAAAGAAATCTGTAAGGGGGCAAGTACTTTTTCACAGCACTATATATCATTCATCATTGCTCAAACCTAACCAAGTCGAGCCTAAAAAATGTAAAGTTGCAACATAAATATTCTATATACCACATATCTTTCCAGAAGTTTGGTTGTCAGCAGCTCTTTAGAGTTTTAATCCACAATAGAAGTTCCACTCTGCACTCTTAACCTGCCTCTAAGCCCCTATTTACATGTTTCATTTTGATATTTGGATAGTTTCCAAATATGGATGCCTACCATTATGACGCTATTAGGAAAGCTGAATAAAAAAAATCATAAAAAAAACTTTTTGATAGAAGTCACCTTTATGCCAAAATAATGTATTTTATGGCATTAATGTCTTTGTCATGTAATCCTCTTTGAAACAGAGGAGAGAAAGTGAGGCAAAAGCGTCTCATGAAAGCTAAGCCAATCCCACTGGGATTTTGCTTAAAACCTGGCAGGAGTCTAACAAACTCTGACTAATAACTGCATCTTGCAGATGGAGTTTTTCTAAGGACAGCGAGTGTGCTGAAGGAGAAAGCCGCATTCAGCAGATTAAGCTCAACTCTTGAGGCTCAGTTAGGAGTTCTCATCCTATTTCAGTGAATTTCACACTTTTAAACTCTCTTTCGATACCACCAAAATGTACTTGATTCCTAATCTAATGGGCAAACACACTTGAGTGTTTATATGAATCCAATGCAGCTCTAATGCACAGGGGTCTATAAAGGTGGAATAGCCGTAAATTCTGCTTTCAAAAAAAGACAGTCAACTTTTCCTGGAAAACAAAATGTCTGCATATTGTTTTGGCTTGCACAGTGCTTATGCAGTTTTACGCCGTGGGCGCACTACTAGGCAGATATCCTTGGCTCCCGGTGCCTCCTCCATTGAGCACAGAGCATTGCAGCAGGCAAGGCCAGAGGCCAAGCAAATATTGCCCGTCTCACCTATTCACATGAATTATAGAATAAATTCTGCATGAGCACAGCTGAGCTGCCTGATATATAAATTTGATGGGTAGTTCTCGCAGCTAGTTTTGCGGAGTGAGAAGTGCATCATTCATGACAAATAAAGTATTATGGTCCGAGTATTTAAATAATTAAAGCCGCTATCACCGAAAGCTCAGTTTTGCTTCCTGAGAAGAACAGAGAAGTTTCCCTGCATTTGTAATTGAAAGTATACTTCAGAGATTTTGTCGGAATAATACATTAGTGACATAAATTCACAAAGGGTTTTATTAGAGGAAATAAATCAGTGTCAGCGGCAAATACATACGGTCAAGGCAGATAGTACGTCATCGGCATATTTCCATAGGGAAATAAAATTGCCTCATTCTTCGGAGTTCTATGTGAGAAGAGATAGAATTGAAACTTTCTCACTTTCTTTCTGCTTCACTGGTTCAAGATAACCATTGTGGAGACCGACGCTTTTGAAATCACCCTGGAGGCCCTGTAAGACTACCAATACTGGGGAGTCCCTTGATTTAAGAGGTGACAGACGGAGAGAGTACAGCCAAGCCTCACTGTTCTCAGTGAGCCCAGAGACAGACAGGGCAGAACTGTGTTTAACATGGCCAGTTAAAGTGCTCATCAGTTACTGATTGGATCTGACACTGGTTGTACTCAGTTACTGATTGTTCTCTATTTAAAATAAAAACAACTATTTGTTAGTTTCCATTATTACAATGTATGTCTGACATCTGCAAGACATCCATGCGCATTTAGATCAGGGCATCACACAGTCGGATTTACCACAGAAGAATGCACAGATCTGTTGTAAACAAAACTGTATCATTTTTTCCATCTGTAACCATCTAACTGAATGCCTTGGCTGGATTAGCGCCACAATGAGCCAATGGGCCTGTAAGAACGAAAGAGTATTAGGGCCAGGGGTGAGAAAAAAACATTTCAGGAGGAAGTTTTTTTTTAAATTTTCATTATGTTCTTCAAGAAAAAAGTCAAAATGTCGAGATTAATCTTAAAATACAATTTTGCGTAAAAAGTCGAAATGTCGAGAATAAAGTTGACATTTCAAGATTAAACAAAACGCCTTGCGTAGATGAACTGAACTGGTGAAACTGTACTTCAGAATCGGCTTTAGTAACAAAGACATTACTTCTCTTTTGGCTCATAAACACAGTGTAGTCTTCAGCATTAGGACTTTCAAGAGATTGTGCCGAAAACATCGTCCGGTCGGAAGAAAAAAAAAACACACACAAGCGTGGAAGAGGTGGATGCATTCATGCAAGCTGAAATTGAAAGGATGTAGAGATGGCAGAGACCGGATGCTCGGGCAGCCCTTACAGCTGTCAGTCGCTCCCACTCGCTCCCAGGTCGCTGGCCTAACTGTATTTGAGGGACCAGAAGAGTTGGCTTCATTCACAACATTTCGTCTTTATTCACGAAATTGTATTACGATTTTATTTTCAACATTTCTTTTGCCTTAAAGTACATAATGAAAAAAGAAACATCCTACTCTCATTGTTTTCCCTCATCCCTGGCCCTAATACTCTTCAGTAGTGTAAGAGCCAAACCTATAACCAAACATTTTATTACCAGCAGTCTGTATTTTGAGAAGACAGCTCAGAAGTTGTTTTTCACAGGAAGACCTCAGTTTCCTTCCTGCAGATACTAAGAGATAGACATGTTGACCATGGATCGGCCTTCATGGACGGAACAGATATAAAAGACATAACAATGTCAGACATCTCCCATTCATACGTAGGATTCATTCTTTCCTGATTAATTTCTGTCTCCTCTCTGCAAATACAAGGGCACGCCTGGCCCCTGGGTGCTCACCAGGACACCCTGATTGTAGATCCGTCCCCAGTGAATGTGAATGAAGATATGGCCCTGGCTGCTAATCAGCGTCAAACAGTTCTATTTTTCTTCTGGAAATGAGCGAGACGAGGAGGAGGTTAGAAGAGCTCCCCGGATTGCTCTTGTTTCATAAGTTTTCCTAACTTCAAAGAAGAAAAAATCATAAGAATCATAAAAATCCCGACCCCAGTTCTTAAGTGTGAGAGTACTGAACAGGCACCGTGTTGCTTGGGACCTAAATTTAATAAATTCAAAAGCTGTTTTGTTGATATTTGTTCCAGCAATGCCTGCCCTCAACCAGGGACAAAAGTCAGCTTGCCTCCAGTCCCCCTTTTAATGAAAAACACAGTACTGAAAGCCTATTATGATTCTGTGTCTGACAAATTGCTACAGTGTTGCACATTATATGCATATGCATATCAAGAAAATGAAATATCCCGGTGATCACAGTCACACTGAGCTTTGACTGACAACACCTATGAAGAAAATCCCCGAGATCGTTGTCGAGGTGTGTTTCCTTGCTGAATGAATGAATGCGTCTAATAACACATGCACTTAATTGTGCAATATCAAAACCTAATCTTTGGGTCTTATTTACTGCACCGCAACGCTGCCAAATGGCCCTGAGGATCTCGAGATATAAACAAAGGCGGCGCTGAAAGAATTAATGACGAGCTCACGGTGTGTCGCTGCTCTGAAGGTGAGAAAGAGATAGTGTGTGTGTGTGTGTGTGTGTGTGTGTGTGTGTGTGTGGGGGGGGGGGGGGGGGGGGGGGGGGGGTGAGAGAGAGAGGGATCCATCAGTCTTTTCATGTGAAGTAATAAGGTTAGAATACAGTTATGTAAGGGTCGGACCTGTTTGTGTCATGCCTGTATTCGCGCAGCTCGGATGTGCTGGTACACAATGAACGGCAGCAAAGTATTTATATTCCCTGGCAATGGACTGAAATGCACTCTGATGATAGTACAAGAGCAAAGTTGTTAAAGTTACAGGGAAACTTTGTCCTCGCCCATTAGAGGGTGACTAATTGACTTCTGAATTTACTGTGGAGAAAATCACAACTAATGGGATTTGTGTGCCCAGTGTGTGTTTAAGGACTGTAAATTAAACCCCCTCTTTTTTTTTCTTTTTTTTTTTCCAGCCAGTAATGCTCACTTAGCCTGGCAGGTACCAGGGCAAACTATTTGTTAATGTATGGCAATAAAGCGAAGGAGTCTTTTAATGATGTCTTTGCACAACCTGGACGTTGGAGGTAGGCCGTAGTTGTTCTTAACACCTCATCTGTCTGCTCGAGCAGCCCAATGAGGCGGACCGCCGCCGGACAAACGTTCAATGCACGCGCCAATCTGGAGAGCAAAAGAGTTGACCAGCGCCAAACAACCTGTGACATCGAAATGAGGAAGATGATAATGATCAGTGGAAGTGTACATTGAACTTGAAGTCTAACTATCCATTTTCTGTTGTCAAAAATAAGGGTTTTTTTTATATTGTTTAATTTTGTGTTATTCAAAGGAACAATACAAGGTAGTCGGGTTGTCTAAATTGCTGAGGTGCAGGACAATAATAATGTGAGTGTCCACAGCCTGCCGTACCACCAGACTACGGAGCAGCTTCATCCCCCAGGCTGTGATACTCCTCAGTTTCATTTTTTATTTTTAATTGAAATGCTTGTGTTTTTTAAAAAAAATGACAACAACTTTAAATAGTAGATGTTCCTTTATTGAATTTGCAGGCAACAAAGCAGTACAGAGGGAAATACGGAACAGCACAACAGCAAGTCTCAAAAAATAGAGACAATAATAAAGAGATATTGGAAAGAATAACTGCCTGTGCAAATGTGCAATGCGCAGAGTTCCTGAGATAATAAATAACAAGAACAACAAAAAAAAAAAATCAGTCTTTGTGACAGAGAAGTGTCCTTAACCTTTTTACCTTGTAACCCTGACATTAGTGCTTTGTGATATGGATTGGTGGTAGACCTCCATCCATAACAGTTTTCAGTCAAATGTCAGGGGACGCCATAATACAAACAGAAACAAAAGAAAACAAAGAAGAGACCGTGCTCCAATGGGGTCGCACCACCCGCAACGTCCGTCAACATGTTCACGTTGTGCCCCATGACCACTCAGTAGTCTATGGGCTCTATCTTAACGATCTGAAACGCAAGTATCAAACACAAAACACAAGTAGCTTTGTGGGCGGATCTCAGGCACTGTTGCTATTATGCCGGCGGGATAAATGACTCTCGCGCCCGACGCTAATCTAAAATGGGTTGGTCTGAAGTAGCTACATTACTCATAGGTGTGGTTCGGGCGTAACGTGCAAAAAACCAATCAGAGCGTCATCTCACATTCCCATTAAAAGCAGGCATGCTTGTTGCATGGTGGATTGCTATTATAATGGCAAATTTGCCAGGCTCACGCCAGGAGCGGTTCACAGCCGAGGAGACCGACGTTCTCGTCAGGGCCGTAAAAGACCGAGAAGTGGCATTGTATGGGGATGGGAGAGATCCATCCAAATTTGCTTTGGTTAAACGGGCATGGGAGGAAATTACCACAATTGTTTCTACGGCTGGCATCCCCAGGACATCGCACCGGGCCTCGGGAGCGGTGCGCAAGGGCCAGCCTAGGAGGGAGCAGCGCAACACCAAAGTGCAGAGGATCCAGACCCACTACACGACGTGGCAGCATTGTCAGACCGGACCGCACTGTCCGGGATGCGGCAAGGTATTAATGCCCGTCTTGACCGGGTGGCGATGTTGCTGCGGCCTCTCAGGCGCATCGCCTCAAGTCTCCAAACGCATCACCTGCTCCTGTTGTGCCCCTTCCTCCTTCCTCCTCCTCCCACTCCATCTCCGTCCACCCGCTCCACTAGGAGCACATCGCGCATTGCCACTCCCGGACCCTCACGGCTACAGCGGGCGCGTCGCATGCCTATGAGAGGGAAAAAGAATTAGTTCTTCTGTTTAAATCTTTTCAACTTTTTTCTGTATGGTTTGCAAAATTGTGAACTGCTTCCTTGTAGATGAGAGAAGCAAAGTGTATGAATGTTGAGCACACGCTACATTATGGCCAAGCATGCGCCTTTAAAATAGCATCTGAAGAAGCGCCACTGACTTTAGATTAGGTTTTTCCTGGTCTGTTGCGGAATTGTTTTCTGAAACAGCAAAATAGCACCAGTGAACGTTTGCGCCGGAACACACCTCCTCTTTTCGCTGAACCGCCCCCCGGGAACGCAAATTCATTCCCTTATTTAAGGACGTGGGTCTGTGGAGGGAAAATTCCAATGTGCGTCGAATGCAAAATAGGAATTATACAAGCGCCAGTGTACAAAGTCAATTGCGCTTTGTGCAAGATAGAGCCCTATATCTATATATGCCACCAAACCCATCTTTGAATTCTGCCTTCATTTTGCACTCAGCTACACACAGGTCAATTTTCCTGACTGCATCGTGCACAGTTTAACGCTGTTGGAGCTGATAAAAATCAGCACACAGACAGACAGATAGCCAGACAAGGTGAAAACAATATACAGCTATACTAGAGTGGACTGGTATGATTCTAAATGGAGTACAGTGATTTCCAACTTCAGACAAATGTAGGCCAGGGCTGTAAAGTTGGGGGCCAATTGTTCTGATCATACTTCCTAACTCCCTAGTCCGGGGCCCTTTGCTTGCACGATGTTCGTTTTCAAAAAAACTACCTTCACTTTGATGTCAGCTATACACCCATGGAGTTTCATGGCGACGGTGTCACAGCTGATGTGTTTAAAAATATACATCCCCCCTTAGTTTCTGATATTTATTCTCAACGTGCTTTACACAGCACATATGTGTGCTGTAGCAGAAAAAAACAAGTTTTCTTCTACTTTAGTTCAACTTACGCACCACTAATGTGAGGAAACAAATTCAACAGCTGCTAGCTGGCCGTTAGCACACTGCATGTTGCTAAGTGACTGGAAAAGCGATTTGATTCAACGCGAGGGAATGATCTGGGTTATCTGAGGGCCACGGTTAGGTATAAGTAGTTCTGCACACAAATTATTTGATCAGCAGACCGCACATGAATTAATCATTCCTTGAGACACATTACTAACATGTCTGCACACATGATAAAAAAATAATACTTAAGACAATATTTATAATACTTAATATGACTCAAAACATAAGGAACAACAAGATAAGGTGCCGGAATTCATATTATTTCTGTTATATGTCATATTGTTTTTTTTGCCGTGCAAAGTCGTACACACTTCCCCAGGAAAGAAACGATAAGAGATGCTGTAGGAGAAAACATACTTTAAACTTTATATTTTGCTAATCAATAGGAGCCAGAGCACCCCGAGCAAACTGTATGTTTGTGTCCATGTGGGGAGCTGTGTCAAGGGGTCGAGAATTATAAATTCTTCACGAGTAATCAGAGGACTGTGTTTGCATTGAGGAGAGTAATATTTTATAGCGCGAGTTGGTCCCGTCCAGGAAATAACTGGAAATAACAACTTATTTTCCTTATGTTGTTTGAATAAAGCTGGTCCCAGTGCATCACAGGCCTGGACTGACTCAGGCTTTGTTCTGCATCGTGGTTTGTACTGTTCAGTGTATTTATCAGTGAGTTATTGGACCAGCCTCTGTAGAACTGTAGAATAAAATAAATAGATATGTTACGCTTGTTTTGGATTAACATTGCAAAAATACAGCCGTGCGTTTTTGTAAAAAAAAAAATAATAAAAATGTCACCGTCTTTATTAGCCTTAGCTTGAAAAATTGTATTTGTATAGTCTTTATTCTAACCCATTTCAATCACACAGCTTTTTTTTTTATTACAAAATGAATCTGTCTGCATCTAGCATCCGGAATGCACTGAGGCTGACATTTAATTATTATTACTGTGTCTGTTTTGAGAGGTGGTGGTCTGAAATGCATTTGCATTAACAATGCAAAACAATATTTAGAGTCTAATATATCTCCAGGTCGGAGATAAGAGCGACACAGAATTAACTGTCAGGGAGTTTTTATTCCAAAACAGAAGAAAAGAAAGGTTTACAAAGTGAGTCCTAAATACTATAAAAACCCAACACTTACGTGGAGTCATTTGTATTGATCGACAGCCCCATTAACACCCTGCAGGTACACAGTGGTCAGTTTTGGAGTAAGTGCGCGGTTAAAAAGCCTGATGCATGAAAATAGTTTCACTTTGTTGCTCACAGCTGATGCCACTGATTATTCTGCACTTCTGCTGTTAAGCATTGTCCATCGCCTCTGGCTTTCCAGTCGCTGCCAAAAAGACTACCTAAGATTAATGCCATGACAAGGAGTCGAGGCTGATTGATGGACACAACACACTCCGCTGGATAATGACCTCAGATTGGCTGCTGCGCGAAAAAAGAGGCATACACAATGTGTTGTGCTCCGCCGTGAATTCTACAAAAAGTAATCCCTTGTGACAGATGATCTGACGGAGCAATTGTGATTTATGCATCGTCCTTTTTCGCACAGTTCCATAAAAACGATACTTTTCCCCCCCTTTTTGTTTTTCATTTCTTACATTTGGACGTACACATTACATCCCGTTTGACCTCACCGACCACCCCCACCCCCTCTCTTTTCCCCTCCCCCCCCCAGCGCATGCCTTTACACACATGAGTGAAATAGAAAGCAACATTTTCCAGCAAGCTTTGTTACCCATCAGTCATTGTTAGTGTGTGTCATGGAGAGAAAAACCCTTCAGAGCGCTGAGGGAGTCTAAGCTGGATCTGGGGGAACGGGGCGCCTAAGACTGTTGGGAGGGGACAAAGGAGCAGGGCTGGATCTAACACGTGTGAGAGTACGCACGCACACACCCGCCTCGCTAATTAAGATGCAGAACGGCACGCTGTATCTTTAAATATAAAATGCATTCGTCTAATTCACTTACATTCTATGTGAAGACCAACAAATAGAGTACTTTTTGTTAAACTAAAGTCCTCTTTCCAGCCGAAGTTGAGGAACTTGCTCGTGAAGACAAATCTGACCTTGTCGAGTCGAACATGAGTTGAATGTGGGCGGCTTGTTTTTTTTTTTTGTACAAAGGTTCCATTTTACATTATGAGGAGGTTATGTTTAGACTTAAGATACATTAAGACACCAGGCATGACATCGGTAGTAAACCTTGTGTCAGTACTAACATATAAAAGCTGACTTTGACGAGAAAAAGCTGCGTGTTTATCTTGCCGTGATAAAAAAGTTTGACTTCCTCTTTTCGGTCCACTTGTGCCGGCTTTGTATCAGGAGAAACCGGCGGGCACCGCCGTTTAAAGTTGATTTGAGACAAATAGATCATATGTGTGTATGTCACAAAGGAGATTCTTGGAAACCTGCTTAGGAGTGGCTGTAGCTCAGGAGGTACAGTGGGTTGTCCAATGATCTGAAGGTCGATGGTTCAATTCCTCCAAGCTGTGTGAACGCGATGGGTGGGCTGGAGCCGCTCCGTGGAAATGCAAATCCATTTACCTTTCGGTGTTCAGCAAGCTCTTCATGCTCAGCATCTTTCATGAATCGAACGTAAGCTCACTGTTGAATATGCTCAAGTTCAAGCATCATTCTGAGAACATTTCTATTAATGAGGCCCAAGGAATTGAGATTTACGCTGGTATTTGTAGGTTATGCACATGGTTTCTTCTGTCACTGCCTATTAATATATTATCAATAAAAATCCATCTTCCCTACAAGCCCTTGTATATTAAAACATACCGGCTGTCCATAGAGATTCGCTGGCTCAGAAGTGAAGAGGCTTGTTATTATAAGGTCTCAATATTTCATGATATCCCTGCACACTCCGAGACCCCACCATATAGAATTTTTAAACATTTAATGAGACAAATCGTATCTGGGTTTGCCTAATTAGGGATTTACACTAAATGGCTGCATTGCTCGTGCCCCTTTAATAAAGTGTAACAGCTCGGTGACCTCTCACACGCCGCTTGTTTTTTTGTTTTTTTCTTGCGCTGCTTCGTTAGCATGAGTGGCAGGGCTCCCCCCCCCCCCCTCAAACAGTGGTAGGCTAATATTGTCAAGTAACTGTCAGCAAATATTGGCAGCTTGATTGCCTTGATAGGCTCTCGCTTTGCTCGCTCTCCCTTCGGCTCGCTCGCGCCGTTTTTCATATGCATATAGGTGCTTACCAGATGAGGCAGACGGGGGAGAAAACACATTTAAGATTTGAACATGCGGCGAAGGGAAGAGTATTGTTTGCACAAATAACGTAGAGGAGGAGGAGGAGGGGGAGGGAGGAGGGAGGAGGCTTTGGACAAAAAAAAAAAAAAAAACACGGCATCTTTGGATTTGCACATTGTTATCACATCGGTGTCAGTGCTGTGACTGTGAAGCGGAGAAGACAATGAAAATCTTTACTTCCGAGCGCAGACATCCTTAAATTCAGCTCGCCTGACACATTTTTTTTTTTTTTTGGGGGGGGGGGGTGAGCACAAGTACAATCTCCATCTCTGGTTGAAAGCTGCTTTTTTTCTGTCGGAGGGGGGCCTGTTATTTGAAATTAATGAACACCCTTCAGCCAATCAGAATAGCATATTCACGATGGCCGCGTAATAATGTAAAAAAAGATGTTCTACAATCAATGCATATGCAGACTGCAATAACTGTAATGAAAATGAAGATAATAGTTCTGTCTGGAATGAAGATGGTCCTCAGATTGCTGCCGGACCAGATCCTATCATCATTATGACACCTGCGAGAGAGTGAGATTGAGGGAATGCGACAGAAAATAGATTTAGTGAGACGGTAGGAAAAAAAAAAAAAAAGGGGGAAAGATGAGAAGAGGGTGGGAAAAGGGAGATCTACAGCATCGACATTATTGTTAAATACATACAATCACAGCCAGAAAAATGCTCAAAGACCTGCCGGAGTGTCAGTACTTGACTCACCACTCTTATACCCCTCCATCCCTCCAGAATCACTTTCATAGCGGGTGTACTAGTGCATAAAGTCTTCCATGGCTGAGACCTGACAGCCTCAGATGCCAAAAATCCATCTTCCAATGCAATTTAGCACAGAGGGAGCTGGGAAGATGGGGAAATTATACAGGACTCGAGTCAGAGTTTTAAGGTAGCGGTGGAGGCCCACAGACACATTTGAAATGATGACAGGTTGCAGGAATCTGACAAGTCAAAAGTTAGCGACTCCAAAAATAAAATTTCAGTCACTTTTCTCCAGACCCTTGCGACACGCCAGAGTGTCGAGGCGCTGTAGCACACCTTGTCTTTGTTTCCACGGGCTCAAGATAACTAGCAGGCGCGGTCAATACTCCTCTGAAGCCGTCTCATTTCTCAACTCAACTGGGGAAAATGACAGAGATATAGCGGCGCCGATTGTTGAAAATCGACTAGCTGGAATTGAATCTTACTGTCGCTGAAGTGGGAGTGAATTATGAAAAACAGCCTGCGTGAGTTCAACATGTGGGTGCATCTTTTGAAATGAGTGCGTTTTCCACTATTTTGCATTTCTCAGGGTTTTGATTGGTGTAAGCTCTTTTTCTTGTTCGAATGCAATTAGAATGTTTGATCTACGATGCGCAGAATTACTCAGACATTCGGGGTGTTAATTATGAAAAACATCCGTTTGTTTTCACTACAGAAGAAACTTAACAGTTTTTCTAAAACACCAGATTTACTGTTGTTGCAGTGTGCTCAGGTCCATTTTAAGCTTCTGTTTCTGAAGGTCATTCTGGAAAGTATGTTTGGAATAAGAATATCAAACTTTGGATCCAAATGACCCAATTTGCATCAAAACTCACAACCACCACACACATATTCCTCAGCAGAAGTCATTTTTTTTTGTTTTGTTTTTCCAGTGGAAGCAGCATCTCTGATGGTGGGTCTCCTTTGCAGATAAAAGGCCTCGAATGTGCTCATGAATGACAGAAAAGAGAACTCATGATTATTACATTCACACATTTTTTTTTTCAGTTGTCAAAGCAGGTGATTGTAGTGATTGTGGTCTGAACATGCATGGTTGCAGACCAAAGAGGAGAGAAAACGACATATACCGTTCCAAAAAATGACACGGTCGTCTGCATATGACACTCAGAGATTACCAGCAAGACTTTTGCTGGACCTCCATCATACCAGACCTTCGTCGGATCTTCACCGTCATGTGGTTAACACTGTGAAATGGTCACAGTTTGGTTTTGGTTTCAGCACCAAAGCCATTTGGGTAGGTTTCAGAAAAGATGATGGTTTGGGTTAAAATAAGTAGCCCTGCATAGTTACGTAACTTAAAGGGCATCATCGCCCCTTTTTTTGGGGAGCAGTGCTGCGTTCGTGAGAAAAGTATTAAAAACCCTCTTGTGGCTCCAGAGGAAGCTGCATGACATCGGATAATTGCCTCCAGGGAAGGTGCATTGTGGGTAATGTAGGTGCCAGGTTTTGAAAAGAAAGAAAGCGTGGAATAAAAAACCGGCAATGTTTTTGTGACCAATTTCATTATTTGTTTTGAAACTCACCAACAGTGGCATAGGAGTGCAATGCTAGATCAGTGGGCTGCTTTCAAAACCTGATGCATACATTACCCACAATGCAACTTTGCCACTGAGTGACATCACTAAGTTACAATTTAACAGATTACATGCAGCTTCTTCTGGAGCCACAGAGGGCTGTATACTACTTTTTCCACATATGCAGTTGTAATCCTCGGGTCCTGTGAGCACTCTTTCATTTGCCATAAAAGCGTTTTGGAATTAGAATTTTAAAACAGGTGTGGTTGCCCTTTAAGTAACGTTGTATGTAACGTTACGCAGCTCTCTACAGGTACGTACTAAGTTGACTATTGGTTCAAACAGGTCCATGGACAGCAGTCCTCGGGGAGAACATCTGGGTGTGTTAGACCCATTCATCCAACCGAGTCTTTTCCATGTGTGGTTCTTGAAATTCTTCATCCCATCGCCCTGACTGACTGACTTCTTTGCTCCCATTCAGGACTACCCAGCATTTTTCTCATGTCTTTGAAAGATATATATTGTCCTCAAATGCTGTATTTACTTTGTGTTTGAAAACGTGTACATACTGTTTAATGAAAAAAGAAAAATGTCCTTGAATATGTTTATTATCATTTCAGTGGATGGTATTTCTTAGCAGCCGAGCATATCTTGAAAATAATTGCATGACATGCTTTGCTTAGGCATGTGACAAGAAAACCTGTATATACAGAGAGTGGGAGGCCACTGTTGGCTGTTCACTGCTGCCAGACATTTCCAAATGTGTACTGACAGTGCAGGGAATAATCAGTAACGTCCTTAATTCTCCTTAAGAGAATTAAGGACGTTACTGATTTAAAAAATGTAACGATTCAAATTATGTCTTTTATCCCCAAATGCTCCCCCGTCCCTCACCTCCATGTGAAGCATTCATCACGAGAATGTGTTCCAAGAATCTTTGTGAAACGTCTGCCCATGAATTGCAGTTGTTTGATGTTAGGAAATTGTTTTAAATATTCACCTCCGTTTTGAAGTTTTGAAGAGATCTCCTAACTAATTTAAGTTCTTGCGCTGATGCTAAAAATACCAGTTTTTTTTCTTTTTTTAAATCAAATTAGTTGTTTTTTTTGTTTTAATTTCAGAGAGTAGCAAAAGTTGTCGCTCAGCGCAGGTGACAGCTCAGCCGGTGCGAGCCGAGGCAATTACTGCAGATCCCAGGCAAACAGACACAACACTTCACACAGTGGTGATAATGGCTCGACACAATTGGACCGGCTGTATCGAAGACATAACGCGGTGGCAAACAGATTATGCAAAAAAAAACAAAAAAAAAAATGTGGAAATAAAAATAGATTACCCTCAACGTACATTAACACACATTTCAATAGCTGCTCATTTAAACATATAAAAACCGAGCTTCTCCTAATTGTGCCCAACACGGCGATCTGTGAGAAGTGTAATGCGGGCAAACTGCTCGCGTCCCCCTCAGAGGGGCACATGATCCAACTGTCGGATGCCAAAATGCCAATGGCTTGATTGACAGTCTCGTGTTAAACTGCATGTTTGAACTCATTAGCACATTAGGGCCTTGCTACGTCGGAGGACCCGCAGTCATTGTGTATTAATGTTGTCCTCTTGATTCTTTCAACTCGTCATTCAACGCGGCACCCTCTTGAGAGCGCGAGAATGTGACGGTGAGACATTTTCTGAAGAGCCTTTTCAACAAAAGGTTGTTACCCATTGATACTTCAGGCATAACGTTTATCCGAAGTACTATGTTCTTATGCTTTATCTATGGGATAGCTTGACCACATACACAATATTTAGATTAGTAACAAACACACACGTTTAGATAGATACTGTTTGTCTGTAAAAGGGGTGCCTGGGCCCAGATAGACACACAAGCACACATGCACACATAGCACATCAGTCAAAAGTCAGCATGGGCTCTTTCTTCACAACAGCTGTAATTCCAGTCTCAATCATAGCACAGTGCTGAGAGCTCAACATCAGTCAAGTCCACCCACTCCTATTCTCACATCTGTCACATCAAACAATCACGCTGAACTTTAGGGTTCAAAAAATCTTTCAAGCTTCGCCGGGGAAAAAAAAAAGGCAGACAGAACTGTAAGGGCCACATAAACATGTGTTCATGCCAGGCTTGCTTTCGGTCTCAAAAGGTGAGCAGTGGGACAGAAGTGCAAAAATAAACTAATAGATCTGAGCCGCGACATGCAGACAATATTACTTCGGCACAGAGCAGGTTACAGAAAAGGTTTTCTTTTTTTCTTCTTTTTTTCTTCTTTTAAACCAATGCTTGCATTTTCCTTTTTAAGTTGTGGCTGTCACCCTAATGCATCTTTCATGGAAGTGATTGACGTATGGTGTTATCACCCTCAGTGGCATTCTAAAGAGGGCTGGTGGCGCTCTCAATGCATGCTTCATTTTTAACTAATAGGGACAGCATATGGCTGGAAGCTCTCGCCTTGTCCCTGTTTGACAATGATGTATTCCAATCCCAGCTTGAAAAATGCTTGGTCAATGGCCAGCCTCAGTGTGTACTGTACACTGTGCGTATGGTGGAGGCTCTTCTCCTGATTTTGTTTGAGATAATGCGCCCCGTGGTGCCTCGTAGTGTGCGTGGCGCAGAATCGCAGCTCTCTGTAGCACAGTTCTCTGTAGCACAGTTCTCTTCGTATTTTCTTTTTTTTTTTTTTTGCAATATGAAATACTCTCATGTCGCCAATCGTCCTGAGGAGGATGCTCAGACAATTTAGTCCGGTGAGTGACAGGAAAATGCCCTTTAGCATAATGAGACGTTGACAATTAAATTCCACTCTGACACACTTTTCCACCCAGGTTATAAATAATTAATTTGAAGAAGTAAGCAGTCAAGAGAATGTCATGTCTCATTTGGTTGCGCTGAGCGACAATGACGAGCCTGAAACACATCGGCTTACGGGATAGTGTTGGAAGGCTGCTTCACATATCCTCTTCCACCGTGACACGGATGCGTTAGTGGATCTCGGTAAGAGTAGTGATGTTCAAAGCGGTGGGGGGGGGGTTTATTTTGTTAATTCTCTTTACTCACATTAAGCATTTGTTAAATGTTTCGAGTGCACTCACTTTTTGAGCTGCCAAATCAATGACAATGAGTGAATATGGCACAGAGAGTCCTACAGGAAGGCTGCGAGTAGTTGAGGAGGGGGGATTGAGGAGTAGAGGAGGCGCCTGTCTGATTGATTAAGTGGAGTCCAGTGTGCTCCAGTCGCGAGTTTAGCTGGAAATGCGCATTTACAACATGCTTATTGTACTTCATTCTGGTTGGATTGTGTTCCCCCGAGATGACAAAAATAAATCAGCAGCTGAAATTGGGAGAGTAAATACGCGCACTCGTCTTATGAGCCCTGACGAGCTGTTGTCGTGCAATCAGAAGCGTATCAGATGCAAATGACTTGCGCGCTATTGTCTTTCACAGTGAGAATTCTCACAGCAATTCAAACAATTGTTTTTTGTGAAACAATCTCTCTTCCCACAGATTCCGGGAGTCGGCTGACTGTATTGAGCCTTCAGTTTAGATGAACATCCGTCTAACCCTCCCATTCAAACGCGCTGTATGATGCAAGTCAATGCAAGTCAATATTTTACGGGATTTCACTGAAATTACCATGCATGTCTTACAGGGTCAACATACCCTGAAAAAAAAAAAAGAAAAAGAAAAATCCCGAGCTTTCTCTGCCTGTGTGAACGTCAGCTTCTCCCGTCCACCCCCTGCAATTTGATGATGGAAATATATTCCTCTTTCAGGCTGACATGGAGTATCGCACAGGTCATATCAGTCTTTTGATCCAGCAGCCATTAATAATCATGGGGCATGAAAAAAAACTAGACTTGCATATAGTCAGTCCCATTAATAAATGATAGCTCTGATCCAATTAAAAGTCCTTGCAAGGAAGGGTTTCTCAGGGTGTCCTCACAGAACATTTTTTGAAGGCACGCAGGCCTGTAAATAATCAAGCCCGGGGCGATCCAGCCCTCAGTACCCAGGAGATGCAGGCTGTGTCAACAGTGTGGCACTGTGCTGTCACCACATATCACTCCTGAGCCCTCTCACAGCCCTCAGCCGTGTAAAAACACCACATCACTTATCTTTTCCCTCCTTACCACGCCGCCATGTTAGCCGTAGAGCATACACACCGGAGCCGGCGAACTACAGAGACTCGGTTCTCTTTTTTGTTTGCCCGCTCCATTTGGCTTCCTTTCCTTTGGTGGTTTGAGCTGTGTAAACTGAAATGCGGAGAATTGGTGGATCAGCGTGAACAAGAGGAGATATTGTACAACTTAGCAACTTGTCCCTCTCTATTACAATTAATCCTTTCCCAAATTTATAGTAAAATTTGTAAAATTAATACTGTTATCAGTCACTCATGAATAAATACATTGTTCCGTCTGTGTCTAAGCCAGTGTTCCTGCTGATATCCCTCAGAGCTTAAACTAGAATAAAGGCCTGTCACTGGTCCTGCATCATCGTTAAACACTTTCCTCATGCCACGCTTCGGTGTCTAATGAATGCATCAGACTGCTGCTTTGCTAACAACTATTGTCAACCGCCGAATCTGTCACTGGAAGTTGTGCGATTAAGGCGATTGCGGTCGTCGCTGGTTGCGGTTTTGTTTGCGACTAGTTATTTTTAAAGGGAAACACAGAACGGTATGAGGCCTTAGATGAAAATCCATGTGACTTGCCATCATTAGTGGAACGGACACGCTCATCCAGGTTGGCGTTTAGCTGCGCGCCCGAGGCTTGATGGTGCCCTAAAATATGAGCCATAGTGTGCGTGTAGAGCCGGCTGTGACCTTCTTATACAGACGTGTTAATACTCCAGAACAATATTACGGAACATGGGAACAAAAATGATCTTAATTAGGAGAGGAACTCATTCTGTCTGACACCAGAACAGTCACCAGTCAACCGGTCCACTCCACGGCGTCTTATTATTACTTAATGACTTGCATTGATTTGAACACGTCAGCCCGAATCAAAACACAGAATGAGAGACCAGTGCGGATTATAACGGAGTGGTCGGTCGGTGGTTCATGCAGAGACCAGTTATAATTAGGTATCAGGAGCTTATTGTAGGTAGCATGTAGCATTATACTGCACTGAGACACGGCCGAATGATTGGCATCTCTCACTTACCAAAACATGAAAAATCTATATTCGAGCAGGGGAGGGCTGCCACTTAGGCTTCAATTTGACGTAGTCGTCACTGTTAAGAGCGGCCTTGACTTTCAAATGAATTCAATTTCGATTTCGATGTTCGAGACAACAGGCGAGTCATTAAGCAGTGAATAGTTGCATAGAGTTTTTTTCATTTCGCTCACTGCAAACCCAATCAGTTTGTCGCGTCGCCACATGAAAGACCTGAGAACTGAAATTCAGCGTCATTTGCATGGAAAAAAAAGGTTGAGGTTATGTAGCAGATGTTCATGATTTTCTTTTTTTTTTTCTTTCAGACGCTTCATCTTCGCGATTCCCACACTTTGTGTTGTATTTTCATCAGTGTTGGATTTCAAATTCTTTTTTGCAGTTTACATTTGTAATTACTTTACTCCAGATTACAAAACCAAGCACCTCTGCCCCTGAATTCATGCCGATGTTCGCGTGTAAATGGCAACGCATTTTAGCTCTCAATTAAAAACTGCTATCTCTGCCGTACATTCTGCTCACCCCCGTGTAAACTCATTGTAATTCATGTGATAATATACCTGATTACAAGTGCAAACAGTTGCAGGTCTCCACTACAATTAAGATGCGTGCTCTTGATGACTTATTTGCCCCATACAATAATTGACACATCCCTGAAGTGCAAGCGAGGCATTAACTCAGGGATGAAAATAGACGTGAAATGCTATGTATTTATTGATGAAATGATCATCAAGCTGCAGTTCATTAGACCCTGCTTTATGTTTCAGGTTTAATTATTGGCCCTGGAAGATGTAACATGACAGGATCTTTAATCACCTGAGACAGAGGCTTGCTTCAAAAGGACACCTTGCTGACACGCTGAGCAGGGAATGTGTCTGCAATGCAGATTCACTGATCTCTATGAGTACATGTGTCACATCACCTTGATAATTAACAAAGGGATGTGTCAATTACCACTGGGCAATCAGGAAAGCCGTGCCAGCAGGTGGTTTCTGAGGATGGGGATTTCAATCGCGGTTCAGACATCGTTGCTGCCAATCAAAGGTGCACTCACCTCTCCGTATAGGTGGTGGTGGTGGTGCTGCTGGGGCGGGGGAGGCAGCAGCAGCATTCCCACAGCAAATATTCAAAGAAGGGCAAATTGGACTCAGCTCAGTGGAGCAAAGAGGGCACACAGCGAACCCTTCCACTGCCTTGTTGTGCACATGCGTACTGCGCGTCTCCTGTTCCCACGGAGATAATCTGCATTTCAGCCTCATATAACTCACCCAACGCTAGAGGTGTGCTGCAAAACCTGCAAATCTTAACCAGTTCTGAGACGCACCGCATCGCACTGAATGATAGATTTCACAGAGAACCAGCGTGAGATTTGTTGTCGTCTTGAATACGGATAAAATGTGTCTGGTTTTTTTTTCCCGCCTGTGCCTGTCACCGGTGATCCCGCTGCGACTGCTGGTCTAACAGGAGTGCGGATGATCCAACACGAATGAGCGCAATTAGTATGCACTTCACAGTGAATGGGGAATTTAGGTAAAGCTTTCGCTAGAGAAGAAGGAGCCAGAGAGAAAAGGGCTGCAAAAAACACAGGATGAAGGTATAGTGCTGAATAGTTTACGAGTTTTTAGGGGAAGGAGTTTCCTAATTGTTCTCCCTTTTAATTTAATCAGTGATTAGAATCGTGAATTAACATTTCTGGGTCACTTCAGGCTAATCTGGGCTCTCATTTGCTGTTGGCAGGCCTCACTGAAATAAATCCTAGACCAGTGCAGATGTGGGCTGCAGCGCTTGCGACCAAGTCGCTGATTGCACGGAAACACACAGTATATATCACACTGTGGATTTGTCTGTTTCGTGCAGGCTAGAGGCACTCTAAAGGCTTTGGCCACCTACTGTACTTAGGCAATCAAACTGTCTTTTTTTTCCAGAGGAGCGCTGCAACCCCATCATGCGCTGCAACTCCCGCCCCGAGCAACACAACGTGGACGCGTTTAACTTCAGCCGAGGACGACCTCATCTGCAATCTGTATGATCTGTGCATGTTTGGTTCACCGCTCACTTTGTTCGCTTCTTGGCGAAGTAGCTGCGGGTTGAAGAGGGCGGCTATTTGGCTTTATGTATCTCTCTACCAGCCTGGATGTATTACTATGGCGCCAGTAGATTAGAGTGGTAGCTGTGTGATGTCACAGTCTTCAAACTGCAGGTTGAGCGCTGCGGGACCCTTTTGCCTCTTCCCATGTCAACGCCGTAAAAAGGTCTACGGCTGTTGAGGCAGTGACTCGATCACTTGATGTAGTGGAGTTGAGGGTGAGGCCATGTGAAAGCTGTTTCAGCACATGAAAGGCTGACGAATATGTCAAACTTGTTGTAAATTCTTTCCATTTATCCTTTTTGAGTGAAATGATGTATACATTTTCTGAAGTCCTGGAATTAGGACACATTCCAGTGGGCGTACATTCCTTTTTTTTCAAATATTCAAGCTTTTGTGAGGCAGCAAAATCTCTCAGAGGGTTAGTAAGAAAAAAAAAATAATAAAAAATGCTTCACTGAGAAACCGTACCACACAGCCAATTAAGTAAACATCATGTCTGGTTTGATGTTTGTCAAAGTGATGTGATGCTTGCGAGCTCACAAAGTTGAAAGAGTGGACTAAGTTGATAACTTCGGTGCCTTTAGACTTGCATTTATGAAGCACTTCTCCGGTCTAATGACCACTCAGAAGCACTTGTCACATTCACCCATTCACATACACACATGCACACTGATGGCAGAGGCTGCCACACAAGGTACCAACCTGCTCATCTGGCGCAATTTTCAGCATCTTGCCCAAGGACACTTTGACGTGCAGCTCGGGGATCCTGAGATTGAACCACCGACCTACCAATTAATGGGCGCCTTGAGCCACAGCCTACCCCCTATCGTTACAACAGAAAGTGATGTTGTTCACACTGAAAAATGGTAGCATACCACAAAAAGGACTTTGATTCACTGTGAGAAGTGTTGCAGTCCTATTTGTTTGAAATAGGAGTGCGTGGCTGGTAGGTTATGTGTATGGAACAGCCACCAAGGCTGCTCCATCAAAAAAGATCATTTATTATGGGAATACTTACAGTATATGTATTATTCAGTATATACGGCACACACCGCATGTTTACTAATAAATACCTAAATGAGATATCAATCTTTGACTTCTTTATTTAGCCGAAGAAGCCGCTTATCAATGCGAGAGGACTGCTTTCCAATATTTCTCCCTTTACAGGTTCGATTTGAAACGTTAAACCATTTCAGCCAAATACTTTGAGGTTTATATTCTGTTTGACCCTTCTGTCTTTTGTTACCAAAATGCCTTTATTTCCCCACAGGGATTGTTAAAGTTTCCTCTCTCCATCTATCCTCCTTTTTCCTTCAAACAATGTTCAATATTATTAGTTTACCGCCTTGGATTTTTATGTTGGCTCAGAACATAAATCATTTTTATAAGTGGGCCCTCAACAAACTCATGATGACAGCCGGGAATGCTAGGTTAATTTACAGAAAGTATGCAAGTACATAGACTGGCAAGTAAAAAGCTGCATAAATGGATGCTGTTCTATAAATGAACCCAGCTGGTTGAGGACATGCTTCTCATTTATTAATCACTATTTCAACAAATAGAACATTAGAAAAGACGTAAGAAGCCTAGATGTGAGAAAGAAATGGCCAAATATTTCAGATCAGAGAAAGATTTTTATGACCGGGGGGTCATGTAGTTTGAAATATCACTGTTCAGAGAGCTGCCAGAACTGTAAAAACATGGAACTCTATCAAGCGCCAAGGTCAGGTACCACACACAAAACTTCAGTTTTATCTGTGCTGAAAACCGTGTCAGTAAAGTAAAACTGGGGGCTTGTTTTCCATCATGTGCCATATTCAGGCCAGTTAAGCCAAAACATTGCCATTTTACATTCCTGCAAACCACTGATATGTACAAATGTGTTAGATTGATATAATTTCCAGTTGTTCGGCCTACAGAAGCAGGTAAGATCTTTTCCAAACCTTGTGATATTTTTCCTATGTCTAACCAGACCATAAGTACAGAGCTGTCACAACATAAGATTTTGAGGAATCATGACGTTGCAAAAATAAGTTTCCACATATAAAATTTAAGGTTTCATCATACGGGTGGTTTGCATGTACATTTATTATGGTGATTGGGTTGACCATATTACAATTAAGTCATTCATGGTGTTATACATATTTTCTAAAAAGCTTAAAAATATTTGAAAAAATATTGCCAAAGATATGTGTTTTTTTCATTTCCCTGTCATTAAAGGGTAGCTCCACTAATTTCACTGGTCAAATTCTGTTTGCAAGTCCCGGGGAGTACTGCTGCATATGTGAAAGAGGTCCATTTTCTGGACCAAGAAGAAGCTGCATGTAATTTGATAAATCGGCTCCAGTGTTGACACTAAGTGGCTATGTTGCATTGTGTGTAATGTGGGCCCCATGTTTTGTAAAAAGAAGAAGAAGAATGTGTGGAATAAAAAAGGTGACGTCTCTGATTCTGCTGCATCGATTTTGATCCTTTGTTTTTAAACCATCCATAATGAATCAAAATTCTGTGTTTTAATGTAGTTTTTGGTAACTCTAAAGTGCAATAACACGTTTCTCTTTAGGTAAAACAGTAACGTAACATGTAGCTTATTAATGGCAGCAATGTTGTACCGTAATGAGCTACTAGCAACTTTACCCAACACTATAAATCCAGATAGCCCATTGAAAAGGAAGTGCATGTGCAAAAAGGCTTAGTTTGAGTTATCTGAGTAAACCCTTCAGTGTAGCACACCTGTCCGCGTGTTGCGAGGAAGCAGCACATCCAACTGCCATCTGTGTGGGAGGACATTTGTCGCTGATGAACCTCCATTACATATCTTTCACATCCATTTAAGACCTGAAAAAACAGTGAAGTCTGACTGTCAGATAAACAATATAATTGAGTTGAACTCTCAAGTCAACAAAAAGCAGGAGAAAGCGTTGGCATACCAACGGCCGTTGTTAATTAAGTACACTGTGTTGATCAGGTAGCTGAGGCACATGTTACTCCAAAGTATGTGCACAGAGGTCATATTCAATCTCATGAATATAACATCAGTTTGAATCAAGGAAATAGGCTATAGTGAGCTTTTCTTTACATTTCATACTCAAGTGTGTGCTGCCCTTGAAAGTTTAGAATGCCAAGATCTTATCTTAAGCATTCAATGTCACAAGTCATAAATCTTTCACTATCACACGTGGCATGCAATTCTAAACAAATCCCGCTCTGAGATACAGTAACCAGAGTTTCCCGGCTGAAGGTCTGGCTGCTTCACAAGTGTAAAGCTGTATCTTTGAGGACAACCCGGCCTCCTGTACTCATTCTGCTTCAGGGGACAACAGTGAGCTGATGCAGTTCCCCATCTGAAGTGACAATCCTGACAGAGTAAAAGTAATGGCAGCCCTAAACACTGGGCAACGGATCTGACAAACATTTAGATGCTATCTCCCAGTTACAGTGAAAAACTGCGCCGCCACTCCTACCGCACCAGCGTAGCCACTGGCAACACCAGCCAGACATGTAATCCCTTTGGACAAGAGAGCACCTCATCAAGCAGAGGCCCAAATCAAAGTAATTGACAAAAGCAGGGAAATAATGAATAAATCACGAATGGATAACCAGGCAGTTTCACCGGCGTAAAGGCTTCATGTGCCCTCCGAGTCAGCAACAGTGAAAGGCAAGCGATTTGTGAAGTTAAGAAATATAATGTAAAAAAAAAAAATATATTAATGAATAAATGTGTTTATCCATTTATATTTGCCAGCCAAAGTATCTGTTTAATGTATCTATATAACAGTTGTATGTGTGTGAAAACAAAATGGCATATTCAGTACATTCATTACAGTTGTGCCTGTTCATGTATCTCCCTCGTAGACTGTAGCCTTGATAAATGCATACAATCAAGCGTATGTGTCTGGGATAAAATGACTCCGCTGACTGCATTCTTTACTTTCAGCCCTTGCCTTGTTACACTTATTGTACCAAGCAGTCGTAAGGCGCAGTAAGCCAAACAATATTTCCTCATCTTGTTTATGTCCCCTCTGGGTCACAAAACAGTATCCGGGCAAGGACTTCATCACATACACAGCCTATTTACAGATGCAATCTTATCCCAGCCGCTGCGCAGGATAATTCTACGTTGCTTGCTTGATCGTGTTTTTCATATCCATTTTCATGTCTGCCTGTGTCACTAACCCCCCTCGTGTGCGTAGGCAAGGCTGAACCAAAATTTTAATGAGGTCAAAAAAGTGCATAGCCTTAGAGGGGGGATTGCGAGGGTCCTACCGTAGAGACGTTTTTCGGCCATTTAAAACCAATTTCCTGCTATTCTACAATAGATTTGCATATTTTATGTCCATCACAACCTCCCAAAATTGACTTATAGTGCAAAAGTTCTAGTCATCACAGCCGCCCCGGTGGATTGGTAATTGGGGTGCCATTTGCTCATTGAGATTCTTAATTCTTCTTGGCACCTCTCAAAGAGTTTGGCTCCCTGCGTGGTTCAGTGGCGGCTGGTGACTCAAAAGAACTGGGGGGAGAACAGGAGGAAAACCCACCCACGGCATCATGTTGTTTTACACCAGTTGGCTACCACTCTCAGCTGATTTATGTTTGAGTAGAACAATGTCTTCTTCAATACAACATTGTTTTATTCCATTCTGCTTATTGCAGATTAACTATGCAGACCAGAAGGTAGAGTAATTATCAAGGGTATTGATATGTAGGCCTAAACTACAGCAAAGATATAACAAAAGCATTCATTTAGTTGCCATTTCATGAGCTAGTGCAGTCTAATACACCATTTGATCGATTAGATAGATAGATAGATAGATAGATAATTTATTAATCCCATGAGGGAACATTAGGTTATCATAGCAGTGGGTACATTCAAATAAACTCAAAATACAAGGGCAAATATAGAAAGTACTATATAAAATAAAATAAAATACTGAGGTAAATAAAATACAATGCTGAGGTATCGAGGAGTTGAACATAAGGTTTTATTTACAGTGCTGTTTTATTTGGTTCCAATATTTACAGATGTTTTTTTACAATAAAGCCTGCATCAAGAAATTTGTAAGTAAATAAACTGTTTTATAGATGTGTTGTTTGAGATCATTTCGACGGCCCTTTGTGTTTCATTTTTCTTAGTATATTTAGTTTCTTAGTTCTTCTATTCTGTTTGTGTTCACTATAACAAATACCGTATGGTCAGCAGCTAGGATCCATTGCACAGCTGTTCTATACTCTACGGTCCATAAGATTTAGCCAGGTGTAAGTAACCTTGTAAATAAACAACTGAGTGACAGAAGGGAAAAATGGCACTTGGTTCAGCCGAGAGAAGTCACATAACACAAACCGTTCAAACTGCCATTAGTTTGACCACTTATCCTCAATGTCAATAACAGCTGTGGCTTCAGCGTGGCCGTGGATGTTGTCCGCTCCCCGGTGACTTCACTCAGTTCTTTCAAATTAAAATCATCGTCCAGGTAATTGGAGAAAATCCATTTGGCCTTTTCAATCCCTCACCGGCGCAAGAAGTTGGACGGTGTTCAGTCGAACTCCTCAGTGGCTGTTGTTCCAACACGGCGACGGCTTCCTCTGGTGACTGTTTCAAGTATCCACGGCTTTAAAAAAGTAAAGTGAGCATCCTCACGTACCTCACTGCCCACTGAATGCATGATCGGGTGGCAGACGAAACAATCTTTTAGGCGCACCGCTCAATTTTAAGTATTTCAAATCGATAAAAGTCTTATAGGGCCATTCCAAACTAGAAGAAGTATTTTCCTAATTTCCTTCTCATAAACTGAACAATTTTACATGAGTGGGGGGCAAAAGGCGATGCAGTGCAACCAACAATCCATCCATATACACACAACAGTTTGCAAACTTACATCTTTCAGCACATGCAAACACACACAGTTACAACTACCTTAAATTGACACGATATAAGATACGTTCCTTCTTCGTGTCAAAGTCTGTTCCACAGTCAAAGGATGGTACCGTCATGTTAGAATTATCTTTCCTGCATAGTCAGGACACACATATCAGTGGGAAACAGACTTGACATAATGTGTTATTTAACTCCCTTGTAAAATTGAAATTGAAAAACTCTTAATATATTTATTGTAAATGATCTCTCGGGGCCCACCTGCAGTACCTGCACAGGCAACACTTCAGGAATTCCTGCTATTACTAAAACAACTTGAAAATGATCACCAAGTTACTCTGGGACCAATAACTAAAATGGGCTAGGGGTTAGTGCTTAGTAAAATAAGAATTCATTTGAAAATTCTCCAGTTTTAAACAACCATTGTGACCATTCCAGTGTTTATTTCTTAATTTACGAGGTGCACTTGAATGCACCAGGAGTCCTTATTCAAACTCCGACACAGAGAGACAGCAGAGGACAGAAAACAGTGTGCTTTATATTACAGGACTATTAAAAGCTTTTACCCACCAGCGTCGCGGGTCGCCTTCCGAGATTTACTTTTTAATTTTGGATCCTGCTGGTGCATAATCAAGGGGGGCTGACGACGCATATCGCTCGCACGCTCGCTGTCTTCTGCTGGGGGCCAATTTAACACCTGCCTATCCTGAACCCAAGGCAGCAGAATGAAACGGCTTTAGACCGGCATGCACCGACCGACCTTTTCTTTCCACAGAATTATCTGCAATTTTAACCTATTTTTGTGCAAAAACAATACCTTTGACATCAGGCGAAACCTTCTTTGTTGAAAATATTTGCAAAAGCATTCACTGTTGAAGTTTCCCAGGCTTCCATTCCAATAATACTCACTTGTAGCGATGTAAGCATGACAAAGTACTGATCATCAGCCATCCCCCTTCTACTGCCCTCTTTAGTCAGCAGGAATGCATCACGCCATTTCAACGCTCAGGCGTGTGGACACGAAACCTTGTGATGAAAACATTGCTCTATCCGCTCATGAAAAAAACGTTCGCCCACAGCAACAAATGGTGGTGGAAGAACTCCACCGGGAACCTTAAATGTAAAGTCACTGTGCCTTCAATCATAATGTAGTTAAGCCGGCAGACAAGCCAATAAAAGGAAAGTTCCACTAAGTACAGTACATAAAATAAAAGTTCAATTAAAGCTAGATTTTGCCTAACCATTGCTTAAAATACCTATCAAATTCTTAAGGGAGAGCTGGTAATATTTAGATTTGAAATACTTGCTTCTGTTCACATCAAATTGGGCAAATTGATTTAATATGCGTCTGTCCAACACTTTTTTCACCATATGTCTACATATTTCACAACGTGTGTGCACTTGGCATGGACAAAATGGTAGCAGTGCTTGATTGACACCCTGAAGGTTGTGTCTCTCCTCCGGAGCGGGTGGAAAGGGTGACAGAAAGTAAAATAACCTTGAAAGAGATATCCCAAGTTTCCACTGTCAGCAAGTGCAGAGATCACAGGGGGTTGAGGTGTCTCACTTGTTTCCTCTTCCCCTTTTACCACCAAATTTGTGCAATGTTTCACCTCATTACTGTAAATGTCCTCTAACAACCCCGGCAATCAACCCATATCTGTCTCTCTCTGCACGCACTGGTACAGTAAGTTTGATGTATCTTCCCCTCCTAAAAAAAAGGCTCACGTGATGCCGTCACCTCATCTGACCCAGTTTGTGAAGTTATTACTCGACGGTCTCAAAGAAAACAAACGAAGAGAAGGCATTTGAATTCAGCTCAGTTTTTCGAGAACTGTTTGCGTCATATGTAGAGCGCTGGCGTTTGCCCTTGAGAAAAAAGGGCAACTTTGCTCAATTTTTCCACATTCCAGTCTCTTGAGCCGCAGTCATGAGACTCGCCTTCTAATGGCTTCAACATCATCTGTCAACTGGCGCAGCCGTATTCAATAATCAAAATGAATCCCTGCAAAGTAAGCAAGAGCAGTTACATTTTGTATTTATTTAATTGCATATCAAAGAGCATGTAGACTAAAGGTTTAAATAACATTTTCACATAGAAAACAAGTAAAAAGAAAAAAAAAAAAAAAAAAACTGTGAAATCATGACTGCGGAAACAGAGCACCTCATCAATATTGTGAAGGCTAATTTTGTTCCCATAATAGGATATTAATTCCAAAGTGGACAGATGGCACCATTTGCATGTCTACCAGCACTCTTAGGGATCAAGCAACAATTTTGCACTTCACTGCAACTGTCTCATAAGAAGGTCATCCATTAAGTTATGCGAGGCTTTAAAAGCCTTTTCATGTATTATGAAATTAATTTTAGAAAAAGAGAGTGGGGCGAGAACATGTGTCTCATTCTTCAGCCAGACACAGCCCGAGCCGAACTACCCACACTTAGTCGCCCTGCGCTGAAAAATAAACAGTTAATGCAACCGTTGGGGAGTTTTAGCATCATTTTCCAGTAATGCTACACTGTACACAAGCTTGGCACACGGTCGGGTTGTGCACAGGAATAGAAAACACCGAATCTGACCTTGAGCAGTCCTTTTCAGCTCCGTGTATACCCCCTGCACCTCTTTTGGGGGGCAATGTTAAAGACTTTTAGCTCATTGCCATTACAGAGGGGAAAAAATGTTTGGGGGATCATCTACAGCTCTGATTTAATGACGCATAGTGAAATCTTATGCGAGTCACTTATGTCCCATAAAATCCCTGGACAAAGCTGTAAAATCAATGACCTGTTTTGTTACTTAATGAGCAGCTCAACTGTGGAAAGGTTGGACCCCTCTGATTCCTCTGCCCCACCCCCTCGAAGTACGGAAATTTGCTGCGTGTGGCATCAAAAACACACTGTTATCTGATGTTTTTTTGGCACACTAAAATTGCGGTCCACGTTTGCACAGTTGCATGAATCTTTAAGCGATACAGCACAATCGCATAATCATCTCCCCCTCTATTATAAACTATATATGCAGGTTGGGATATTTTGCCGGCCATTGTACTACAGTGCAGTGGATGTCTTCCATAATATTGTACCTGCTAATCTCAGTGGGGTATTAAAACCGGAATGATTGGTATGCAGCCTTAATGTGGGAGAGTTAAGAGTTAGGGGTGAGAGAAAGGATATAAAACCAACCAGGGGAAAAATTAATATGAGGCAAGGTAGTGGAACTGATAGTATTCTATAATGTGCTGGCACCGAGATTGGAGAAAAAAAAAAGAAAGAAAAAAATAAATATCACCAAATATAAAGTGATGAAAGTTTTGCGGATTGTTTGGAACATTTTGCTTATAGCACAACAGAAGACGCTGTGAAGCTCACCGTGAGAGAGAAACCCTAAACTCTCGACCCGTCTGATGATATTCAGCGGGCCTGTGTCTCTGAAAAATACTTTAAAACAGCGAATTAAATTGTCCCCCCCACCCAACCCCCAATTTCAAACTTTCACCGTGAAAGCAAAGGTCTGTAGTGAAGCTGTAGATCCAGGTGGGGAGTGATTACGTATTCTGCCCCATCCTTGTAAATCCATAATCATTAACATCTGCTCTAGCTTTCTTTATTGAACTATTTCGCCCATGTGTGGTCCACTTATCCTCGTTAACTCCACTTTAGCCAACTCAGCACATAGATCGAAGGAGAGATAGAAGGGAAAAAAGAGGGGGAGACAAACAGAGAGGAGCAGGGAGGGACGGAAGGGCACCTTTTTGGAAGATAAAATAAATAACTTCTGGCTCTGCCTTAAGCTTTTTTCGGTCCAGGCTCGCTCACTATAGGCACGGCTTACTCACCTGCGCTCCGTCCCAGGAAGTAATTCTTTAGCCTGCCTGTATTTTGACCCATGGATTTGCTGTCTGGTTGCAGGATGTCTGGAATAATATCTATAATTGCCTCTCTGCAATATTGATTAAGACAAGGATAAAATAAGAGCACAGCATGTATATTGAGAATCTGTTGACTGCTGAAATTAAAAACTCATTAGAAATCCCATTGACCTTGTCCCAATAATAACTTTACAGTAAAGGCAGCTCGTTGGAATCAAATACATGAACCGCTGTGCTGATTATTATCATCATAAGTACTTATAATGCCGACAGCAGCGGTAGTAGTTGCAAAGCGGCCTTTAAGGTCGTGTGAAACACCGGACACAGATTTGTCAAATCACACATCATCCTGTTTGACCTATTGATATCAGTTGACATGAGACATCAATATGTCCGGGTCCTGTCAATATCCCGTACAGGAGGCGTGCTTTTGTGCACGGCCGCACAATTACGTTCAATTATAATTATTTTTGCAAAAGCAATTACATTTTTTGGGGCCTTTTGCCGGCTTGATTGGGTCTTGTGTGAATGCAAGTAACAATTTGAAGGTCATAGTGCAGCCGAAAAGAAGCAAACATTGCTGTTTAATTAATTAACTTTTGTCCTGGCCTCATCTTGTACTAGTACACAGCATTGACGTTTTTCCTGCCTGACCTTGACCAAGTGGTTAGATTGTCTAATCTTCTGTCAATGCAAGTCATGGTTACTATTGGAATAACCATTTGAAATGATCTGTACAATATGAATTGTATTGTATGACGTTAAATATAAGTGGCCCTCTGCCGAGACCAAACTTTAATCAAATCAAGCTTAACCAAACCCAACAGCTATGTATCATACTAAATTTGAAACCCCCATAACTGCTTAACCATAATTTAAGCAGATCCCATCATCAAAATCTGTATCATCTTGTGGATATACTTCTAAAACTACAAAAGATACATTTATTGGGATCAACCTGTACTCACTCACTCACTCATTGATACCACCCACCTCAATATGTCTGATTTCTTTTGGGTTTTTTTTAGCTTCATGTCTTACTCCCTGAGAAATTAACAAAAATGTCAAAAATAAAGAAAAGCCATGTTAAAAGAAGCGTGGAAAAAAAATCCTGGACCCTTCCCTTTTATCCATATCCACACCAAAAGTTAATTTGGTCTATGAAATTTCCTGGAAATCCATTCATTGGTTTTGTGTAATCCTGACAAACCAACCAACCAACAAACATAACCTCCTCGGCGTATGTAATAATTGGCTGTCTTAGAACCAAGCAGCTATGGAATATTGGGGCCAGGACTTCCTCTTGATTGTCATTGTTTACGGTCCGTATAAGCACCTTGAGACACCAGAATGGAGTTTGCATTGTGAATCTTAATTTCTCAGTGTATGGATGCAGATTCCTTTAAATAAAGTCAGTAGAAAGCTTAATCATCACCTGGGGTAACCATTGGGTGCCACCTATTGTTGCTCTTTTCACTGACTGTTTGCCTTCATGCAATCAAATCCCACTCAGGACGTGATTGGTCGATACCTATCGGACTGCACACGGACGACAAATTGCTACCCGGAATTTTTTCAAAAGCAAAATCTTGTACTTCGCCCACCGACTGTGCAGTATTATGCAAATATTTCTGTCAAGAGATGAGTTATTTATGGACCCGACATATAGTGGTGACCTGTGTAAAACAAATTATTGAGTTGGGAGATATTCGGGTTTAAAAAAAAAATTGTATGGTTATTATACTGTATTTCCAGGTGACCTTTGGGAAGTTCAGAGCAACACGCTTTGATGTTGCTGCTTTTGATGTTGCCGGACCGAGCAGCTTCAACACCCTCAAACAAACAGGCCTGGGCTGCTGTTGTACTGACACGTGATGTGATGTGATGTGAACAGAATGTCAGCTGGTGTCCATCACAGAAACAGGCAGAGAAAAATTGCGTATTTTTCACTTAATGTGAAAACTATTTCGCTGCGTTATTTCGACACTGCTGGTATTGTCAGTAAGAAACTTATTACAGTCTTAGATTCAAAGAGACAAGAACTCCTTGATGCTGTATTTACAACGATGCAACCTGGAATAACCAAGTTATATTGATTACTACTACTTAACGCTCACTCCAAAACACAGAGATGAGCTTTGAGCTTTTAATTATTATTACTGTAAAATGAACTGCACTGTAAATAAAACTGCACGGTATGTTCCACTTACCTTTACTCCTCGATACCTCAGAATTTGTATTCTATTTTATAACTACTTCAGCATTTTATTGTATATAGTATTTTATTGTTTCTATATTTGCCCTTGTATTTTGATTGTATTTGTATTTGAATGTACCTGCTGCTATGATAACTTAATGTACCCTCAGGGTCTATCTATCTATTAAATTCTTTAACAATCTGCAATTCATGATGCATTCATGAATATATCTGTTTCTATGTGATAGCACATGTCTCCCCTGAATGTCCTGCTCTGTACAGGACCATTTGAGAGCTGAATTACTTTTGAGTTTTATAAAGAGAGAGGCAAAACATCGATTTATTCCCCCCAAATATTACAAATGATCACTAAATTGTTCCATGTAAGAACGAGTTCTAAACAAATGCCTGCCGAAATTCTTCGGCCGTTTCCATCAGATACACTATTTTAGGGCACAGACCCCTCAATACATCACAATTTTCTCTTACAGCCAAAATGTTACACAATTGAACCTAAAAGGCTATTTCAGTATCATTGCACTTTCATGTACCTTTCTCTTAAATTGCCTCTCGAAAAGCAAGCTTTGAGCAAAACACATACCTGAGTTCTCTTTTTTGCTGGTGCACTCCTGCCTCTCTCTCTCTTGCTCGATCTTTCTAGCAGGTGATCAGGGCCATAACTAGAATATTATTTACTGGATTGGCAATGTTAAAGTTAATGTTGCAAAAATTCCCTTTCTACAGTCGGATTCCGGCTCTAATGAGGCTTCACTGATACAGCGTTGATGGCTCTGCAGAGGAGACGGGCGCTTCTGGAGGAATGTCAAACACCTACCTCTACATTCTTGTGTACCATCATTAGGGTCATTTAGTATTTCCATTGGAAGTGCATGGCAGAAACCGGCGGCAGCGAGGAGCCAGAGGTCCATGAAAAATCACCTTGCGCCTTGCACGTGTAAAGGACTCAAAGTGTATTTGCATGTTCAAGAGGAAGAGTGCGGGCTGCATCTGCCTTTTTAGCTCTTAGCGCACACAAATGTATTGATTTTAAAGCCATCCCAGTGATCAGAGTCACTCGCGGAGCAGCATTACATACCATGAAAAGCTCTTTTTGAAATAGTCTGCCATAGTGGAAGAAGGATTCCTCGCTGAAGTGATTTTCATGTTTTTTCCAGCTGCTGGTTGCTTTTAGTGAGTTAATATTCAGCATCCTGCTTCGGTGGTATATTCTTTTCACGTGACAAAGAAGCTCATATGAAAAGGTTTTCAGGTATCATAATTTATGAAAGTCCCTCCACTTGTTCACGTTAGGTCTCGTCCATTTGCCCATGTGATGGCATTTTAAAGTCCTTGCGGAAAGGCAGTGCTTTGACGTGTCAGGTCAGTCGGGTCTGTCGTGACATTTGCCGCTGACAAGTGTTGAATCTGTGAGGAGGATTGAGACGGCGCTGACTGACATTACAAATTAACAGCGGCTGGAAGAAAAACATATCCTGATGAAAAAGTTAAGTGGACAGTCGGGCAAGTCTGCCTCAAATGTAATGTATTCTCCATCACTCCTCGCTCCTCTCTTTATTGACTTCGAGATTTCATTTTTCTATTCGCGTAATTTTGATCAAATCCATTCGAGGTTGGAAATGTCTGGGCTGAACTCCTGCCTGTGTCTGACCCACGAATCATACAGTCAAAAGAACAGGTGATGTTCCCTGTTTTATATTTTTTGACAGGTCAGATGTCATACAAAGCAAAATGTAAATGTCTCTGACACAATCTCAAGCGAAGTACAACGGCCTGATGCCAACAGTGGCCTCTAAGAACCAATCTCATCAAAACGGTTTGAAAATAATCAAAATTATTAATGGAAAAAAAAAAAAAAATCCTCTCATGCCCCTCAGATCAAGTATTCCTTTGAAAGTGGAAGACCTGGACCTCTAAGCCACCCGTGGGCCACCCATCCAACACACACTCAATTTTTTACAACTTCAGTCCAGTGAAATTCAGCCTCTGCCGTGGTGCCACGGATTGAAATTCCTTTCCTGCCGAAAACCTTTCACTAAAACAGACGAGATGTGAGCAGTCTATGGTGTAATTAAAAATTTAGGTTTATGAATTCTTAATCATTAGGGATCAGCGGTACACACATCTGTATCTGTATCCGTGTCTTTACCCTGAACATGCAGGACTCTGACCTGAAGTGGGTGGTGCCTGTCCCCATCAGGAAAATGCTAATATGGTTTGAAAATTATGACCATACATTTGTTGTAAGGCGGCACCTCCAGTGGTGGTATAACTTATCACAGTAGCAAGGAGGGAGTGAGGAAAAGTAGAGTGCAAAGGGAGGAGGTCGAGAATGGACTGTTGGGTTAAGCAAGAACAGGACTTTAATTCAGGAAACCATTGTTTGCATCCAGTGTGAAGCCAGAGGTTGACAGTGAGTTTCTTTTAGCTTATAATGCGGCGAAGTAACTTTATGTACATAACGTGACGTCAGTTTTCGAGTAACATAGGTACGCTTGTTGTGGAAGTTACCGCAGTAATGTAGCGATTTAAATCCAAACCAGGATGTTTTCCTAAATCTAACCAAGTATATTTAGTCCCTAAACCTTACCAAGTATATTTAGTCCCTAAACCTTACCAAGTATATTTACTCCCTAAACCTTACCAACTAGTTTTAGTTTCCAAATCAAACCAAGACGGGTTAGTTTCTCAAAGTAACCAAATAATTTTAGCTTTAAAACCTAATCAAACTGCGACCGTACAACAAGAGGTCCAGTACATGTGTCGTTGTTACGCTGCAGCTGTGTGTTGTTTTGGCGACAGCGATACAGTAAGCGGTTGCTTTGGGAGACGATGCCGATCGACCTATTTAGTCTTTTAGGGATGAGGAAGTGTTGGTGTGGAATGAACATGGATTGAATAGAAGTGGCTAAATTTATTATTCGTTAGAAAACTATTTACAGAGCAGCCTCAGGATTGAGCTTCAGATCAATGTTTTTGATTGGAGGAGCGAGAAACAATTTTACAAAACGAGTCAATGATAAATTTTAATGACTACATTTCAGTCACTGAGATTTTTCCTTCATCACAAGTACATCGGCACATTTTACTCAGAAGTGCATTTTAAGTATGAAACTCATTTCAGCCAAGTTCTTGCTCAGCCCTACCGAGCATGCATTTTCTTATTGCTTCAGTGTAATTGATAAATAGTGTTTAGGAAACATTGTGTGCAAATGTTAGACAAGGTTTTTCAAATCACTGAATGTGATATATGACTGATCCGACTATTAATTGTGGATTACATGATATAAACATGTAAATCCCATTTTACATTTGAAATCCACAACTCATGATATGTACACGTCTTTACAACAAAGAGGGGCTGGTCTCCATTGATAAAAAGCTCGGGAGCATGGGTTCCATCAACGGTGACTAAAGAATGCCAGAGGATTTTGCTACTTCAGCGCGAGGAGAACTGTGATTGAGGTTGCGCTATGATATGGCTGGGAAAATGTTTTCCCCCGCCTTCAATAAAGCAGCTAAAATCCATATCCCAAAGCTCTCCCAAACTTTTACCTGCTGGGATCTGTCAGAAGCATTTAGAGTTTTAGCTTTTGCACTTCACAGAGAATTACGCATGGGGTTTTTCAACAGTGTAGGCTCAACATCATACAGACCTAATACATCCATGTTAAACAGTTGTCAAGATTAACCTGCCAAATATGTTTACATATCCTGCCTTCGGCGGGGAGGGGAACATCTAAGCTAAGGTCTCAGCGCGCGACTTTGTGATGTCTGAGTGATATTGCTCGGCATCATGGGAGCTTCTCGGCCTGCTGATGAAAAACGGCCAAATCTTTCATTTTCCTCTTGAAATGCATCGACCTGACTTTCCCCCCCCTCGCACTTTTCACGTCATCTGGGGGACCTGTGGCCGAAGTGAATGATCTTGCCTCGAGGCAACGTCTAACGCTCGTGGTAGTTTGAAACTTTTCACCGAGTAATAATTTTGTTTTGGACAAGCAAATTTATATCCTGGTAATCAAGTTTAAAACCCATAAAAAGACTGTAACTGTCAGCAGGGTGTGTGTTTAATGTGCATGCGCTTGTGTATGTTGGGCTGTGTGATGGGGGTGTGTGTGTATCCCTTGCAAACACAATTCTCTTATGCCTCGTATGCCCAAAAGCCATCATCAAACTCTTTGTGTGTACTGCATTGTCTTTGTCATTAGTCATACATTTCTATAAATATTCAATCAGCTTGACTAGCAGCAGAACACCAAGTTTCCAAAAAACAATCTCGCAGCCCGTTACATTATTTATTTCTGTGCTCTCTTATGATTTTTTTTTTTTTTTTGCTCAACTATCATGCCTTCTTATTTTGATGTTGTATTTTCCTGAATATAGACCTTGGCAAAAATAAAATCATGCTTCAGCTTATATATTCAGTCATAAATTCAATGTGTTATGTGCCTTTGAATGTCGATGCTGCTCTGGACGTTTACAGGAAGTTTTCTGATGTACACAGGGTGATATTTGGTTTACTGGGACACGGGGTACAATGCTCTACTATAAATATTTGACTTGCAAAAGGGTGAACGTAAATAATATTGAACACATTTACTACCACATTACGGAAGGTAGAAAAGGCATTTGTTTTCCTATTGTTTCCTCTTCCCTTTATGAATCCGGAGAAACAAAGGAGGAAAACCAAATGTTCATGTGTCATTAAGTTTGACTTATAAGTACCTTCCATAATATGTCAGTCCTTTGAATACAATTCCCCATTGTTTGCTTGTTAGGTCTGCGCTCAATCGTCAGTGGACCACAAACACGAGCCCATTGTTTAAGGCTGATACTCAGCCCAGCAGGTCATTAGTTGCTGTCTGTGTCGTTGCTCATATTCAAAAACCCATGTTCTTTTCATCATTCAGGCCATTTGAGCTCCATTTGCCTCAGACGTATTTGGTGATGAATTGGCCCCAACAGTGGCACTTCAATCAGGCCCGATTTTTCTATAACACGTTAGAAAATGAGAGAGAAAATGATATGGAAATAAATCACATTTTTCTACTTGATCAGAACCACAGTCTAGGCCGGAGCAGCTCCCTGCCTTGAGTCAATTACTCATTACACACAGCTATTGACCTTTCTTCCAACAGGAAGTTCAGTGAATATCTCTGCAAGGATTGTAATTGACAAGATGTCTCTTTTAATAGAAAAATGCCCACATTTCCTCACAAGTTAATTATAAATTCAATAGCCAACCCAACGGCCACTGCTACTGAGAAAGGTTAGTGTAGACATTTGTACCTGCCAGACCGCCCATACATGAACACATAATTTATCTGTGACAGAGAACCCATTAACGCATGTACTTTTATGCCATTTAATACTTGACAGTGTCACAATTTGAAAATCCAGATCCATATACAGTACATAATTCCACGAGCGTGTGACATGAAAATAGACACTTTTCGAGTAATTTGTGCAGCATGGAGTAGCAGGCGTGCTGTGGCTGCGTTGAATGTGAGACTGAGTAGGCTTGTCAGGGCAGTGCATACTTTACAGAGCTCCAATTTCCAAAGTGAAAATGATGTAATCGCGCAGCGATTTAGTCGCACATTATGGGACAATTTAGAAGTGGCATCACATCCGTCACCATAAGCAAAACATGACAAGTCTCTGCTATGATGCACATAGATCTGCCCTTCATTTGCCCTGGAGCCTCTCCCTGAACTCTGCTGAGTAATACGACGCTGATCAGCATGCAGCGATTCCGATGGTAAACAATTTCTTTGAAAGCAGTTCATTCTTATCTGCGGAAAAACTTGTGATACATCCTGACACATAAACTCCAGGGGTGCCTGGATGTTTCTAAAAAATCCCATCACGTCAGGCATCTAAACCTTCACAACCCCTCCGCTTATCTAAAGTGAGGCTGATGGGATAAAGGAGGGGAAGACAGCTTGTGCATGTCTTCTTTAAGAACTGCACACATAACACAATAGCTGCTGATGAATTAGAGCACGCAACATTTTTGTTTTGAATGATTTAACAATGTTTACAGGCCAATGTGCTCCTTTTTTTCACACCCTCTTTGTCTATTAAAGTGTAAAAGATTTAAAGAAGCACTTAATGGTATCATGCTGATCATAAAGCAAGTCAGCCTGAAGACTGACGGCCGGGAGCCACTCTGCTGACTGGCACCTCTGAAATCTTGAAAGAAAAGTGAAAGAGATAAGCTAGAAATATTTTACAACAGTGAATGCCAGCCACATAGGAAAGCATGGCATTAATCACCCCCCCCCCCCCCTTTTTTTTTTTTGCTGTAATCACCTTAACGGATGACACTGAGCTACACTGCCAATCTTCATCATTTCTCTTCTTGTGAGTCACTCACTCACTCATTTTTTTTCAGCAAATGCATCAATACATGTGAATTGGTCAGTAAATTTTTCTGCTGCCTTCTGCTTTTCACAATGTAAGATTCCATTCTGCTTTATCAAATGCCCTGCTGATAGATATCCTTGTCAACCTGCAGCCGTAATTCATCCATGCGACGTGAACAGCGTTCCATTTTTGTAGCAGTGCGGTGTGGTTTACCATTCAGGCTATAATTTCGATATCTGGCAGAAAATTCCAACTGGCACATGAATCAAAGACATGGGAAAGAATAATATAATTCATTTTGCATTTGATGGCTGCATTCGTGACATAAATACTGCCAAGTGAACACAGATTGCCAGCTGTCGCTTGTAAAAGTGTGTAAAAGTTTTACCTTGTGTCATATAAACCATCAACCACAATGTCTCTATATTTGCATGGATTTTTTAGGACAGAATTTAACTATAGTCAATAAACAGCAGACCTACCGTATTAATTCACTTTTTAAGCTAGTTTTCCATTGAAAGAACAAACCCTGACGAAATGATATAATGCAGGGACACAAGCGGCTGCTGACCTTATACAGAGTTCCACTCCTCACAGCTGAAAAGGTTGATGTGGTGGATGAAGGAACAAAAACACTCCACTAGATGATTGGAAATACAGATGAATCCTAGTCCCTGCTGTTCCAGACTGATGAAAAGACTTGAGTGTGGAGGAAAATCCACATGAACACATGCATCAATCATGCCACACATCAGGCCGTGGCACGGTGATGTGTGGTCTTTTTCTCCCTTTGGCACATATTTGGACCCTTGATAAAAGAGAAGCGATGGTTCGATGCCACGGGATAGCTGAGAGCTATTGCCAATCAGGTGCATCCGTAACAGCATGGAAGCACTGCTGTAAGGATAAGGATGTTTTCAGCAGGGTAATACCCCATGCCACATGAACAGAATTGTCCAGGAACGGCTCCATGAACATGACAGAAAATTCAGCTTACCGCAACAGACTGCCCAGTCACAAGATTTCAATCCAATTGAGCATCTGCTGGATGAGATTGAACATTTGGAGGGGAGATCTACTTCCAGTCAACTTGATGCTACTGTGGGAAGAACTGAAGTCAACATTGGCTAGAATCCCTGTGAACGCCTTTTGACAAGATGTGGAGGTTATTACTTAACAGGCTGACACTGTGAAGAGGGTGGGATGGGATGTGAATCTAAATGAATATCATCTTCAAACACCTATAAATCAGGTAGTAGAAAAACATAAAACAGTAATTAAAGTGTGTATTCCCCAAAAGAAGGGTGTCGCAGGCATCTCTTGACATTTTGGAAAAATATTTTATTTGCTATCTTGCTGGGAGATCAACACCAACCTGATGTCTGTATGGTAAATATGTAGCTGGCTAGCTATCAGCAAGCTCAGTTCAGCATTGCCAGACAATCGGTCGACGTTCCAGGAAGTTAATGGTCTTGGCCAAGAAATTGTACAGCACACAACCCCCCCAGCCATACATTGGCAAATCATTATTTTTACACCTTAGTTTTTGTGCAGATTCAACAAAGAAGATATAACAAATTAATTAGTAAGCTTTAGAGGTTCTGGTATCCAGATTTTGCATACCTTTAGACAGATATACGTTGGCTGTTGCCCCCTTTTCCCCATCTTTGTGGTAAGCTAAGCTAACTGGTTCCAGCTACAAATTTACCATATCGACATGAGTGTGGCATCAATCTTCTCATCGAACTCTCGGAAATAAAGCAAATTTCCAACTTTAAGGGAGATCTTTTATGCTTTTTTGTTGTTTTTGTTTCCCTTTCCTCCATTGTTTTACATGTCTTGAAAGATCTAAAACTCAAAGTCTGCGCCAATGGGAGCTCATCTCTCCCACGAAAGCACTGCTCCTGAAGTGCCTCAAACACCTAGCCAGTGGACCCACCTTATGTTCCGTGAATTCTTGGCATCACACTATGTCACACACATGATTGATGCCTATATTCATAGTAGAAGTTAAGCTAACTGGAAGATTAAACCATGATAGAGCTGACCAGAGACACAGTGAGCAATGCTGGCTCAGACATGTGTGAGCTGACCAATGAGAGCAGGAGGGGGGCCTTAAAGAGACAGGAGTTACTATAGTGGTATACAGTGATGCAACACTGGACAGTTGAGCAAACTGATATGTTTTTTCAGCATTAAAGTATGTCTTTTTAAGGTTCCATGAAGCGACTGCATAAGGAGCTTTTCTCGAATAGGAATGCAAAACTTACATCAGTGTTGGCTTTGAATATCCCACCTAGCACTATACAATACTTCTTCATATACAAGAGAATACACTGCAGCTGCATCATCTCAACTACATGTGCTGCACTTTTTGTTACAATAACAGAGACTGGTCTATTCTCAGAGTCATTTAAGTGTGGTAAAGTGATGATGCATCAACATTAATCTTTCTTTTCAATCGCATACTCTGGAAATGCATCTCTGGGGAAGTTTAGGGAACCTCTTGACACGCTGTTTCCTCTTCATTACCCAACCAGCTGTTGTTCCTAATGAGCCTAAAGGCAATCTCTCATTCTCTTATATCCATGGGTCTTGTGCAACTGGTGACATATCGTCTGCCCACAGAGTGAGGACCAGCCACCAGAAAATGAAGTTTGTTGCCACGAGTTTGCCCACATTTTTCTTGAGTGTTACTGAAGCGGAGGAAAAAAAGCTAGGTGGACCACTTAAAAAAAAAACATTTCTTTCCAGATTTGGAAACACTTCTTTTGATTATTTTGCATTAGACGTAAGGTGGCCCAGCCAAGAACATGCCAAGTGACAAACCACAAATATGGACAGCACAACAAAAATACATGTGCTGCAAATAGAGAAAACAATCAAGAACACAACTCACTTGTGTTTCCTGTCTTTGCAGCACGTTCTGTTGCCAGTGTTTTCTTTGTTTGCTTTTGTTAAGACTACTCACACACGTATTCTCTCAAGATGCCACATGCTTAGCTTTCAGGGCCATCATATGTATCCCCGGTGTAACTTTGTAACAATGCTCCTCTCTGCTGATACAAACAACGCAAACAAATACTTTCAGCATCATCACTGACAATAAAAAAGGTAAGTTAAACATATAACTCTAGAACTTTCAAATTGGTCTCAATTTAATTCCGATCACTCTATATTGACTGCGTGAGCAAACGAGACAATCAGAAAGAAGATCGGCTATTTCTTAATAATTCATTTAGTTGTCTTAATGCCTTTCACTGGGTGGAATTCTGACCCAGCCAGTTGGACAAGTCATACATTTAAAACTTATGGAGGACCGCTGTGGATAAACTGACGAGTCTTACAGCCTGAGGAAAGATGCTTCCCAGCAGTATGATGGTGTGGAAGCAGTTTTCTTCATTTCACGGTGCTGTGTTGTCCAAAGGGGCGGCCGAAGTAACACAAAAATTAAAGTTCCTTGTATTAACTTTAAGACTTGTACACAGTTTGCATCAGCCCATCTCGCCCTTCTCAGACAGAAAACATGTAGATGCACCGTCCCTTGGAGACGGCATCATTTTAGGCAGAAAATTCAGATTTTTAATGTCGCACTCATTGTTTTTGATAAAGCAACAACACTCCCTCATTGCCGCCTACAAATACAGGAACAATGTACAAAGGGAACACTCTCGTCTGTACAATTTAGCTTCAAAGTCCGTATTGGGAATATCAACACCTGAGCAATTTATCTGTATGTAGTCACACAAGTCTTTGCAAATAATCAGCATCAGCCCCTGACAGGGTGCTGCAGGTGTAGATTAGCTCCTACTCAGATTACAGCCTCATGAATCCTCACAGATAGAGTATGTACCCCGACGCCGAACGAGTGAGACTGCTTGTGGTGTGCCAGAGGAGAATTACTCCACTGATGTATCACATTAATATGTGATAAACAACCTTGCATTGCCAGATTACAATAAATAATTCACTGCCCTTCAGAGGCAGTGATATGTGCCTGCACAGATTATTTACAGCTTTGAAATTATTCTTTTAATCTCGTACAGCAAGCTGCCAAGGTGAACCCGGACTAAATAATGCATGGTAAAAGTTTATTCCTGCTATATGTTCTTTTTTTGGGGGGGGGTATATTTTTCTATTATTTCCCAGTGAATGGGGGAATGATTGGAGAACTCTGGGAGTGTGCGGTGGGTTGTTTCGTGTTGTTTTCCTAATAATCGAGTTTGGGATAATTTCAGGGTTATTAAATATTCTGCAGGCTGCATTGTTTGGTGCACAGCTAACAGAGGTGGTGAGAATTATATAGATACAAAAACACAATTAGACCCTTTACCAGAAAGTGATTCTTGGGCTTTTAAAAATTCAACTGAATTCCGTGCTTGCCCGTAAACCACTGCAGAACACACACATAGATTCAAGTACGGCTCGCCTGAACCAACTGGTGCTGAAAGTGGGTCTCTTTTTGTAGCATCCTTTGATCCTTTGATGGAGAAGCCTTATTTTTTAAACCATTAAATCAAAGAATCTCTGAAGTGCTTCTGATTAAAGCAGATTTCAATGCACATTTCCATTCATTGGGGAGCCGCGAACAAGTTTAAGTGCGAAAAATACAGACATAAATGTCAAGTTAGGTGGAGGAACATGATGTGTGGGGAGACTAGAAGCTCCCCGCCCCCCCCTTCTGCAAATGAAAATGTTGCCCCTTAATGGGCGAGCTCGACACATCAGCAGACTATTTCCCCCGTCTTTATATGAAAAGCCCTCAACTTCAAGAGTGCCTCTGTGACCATTTTGGAAAACTGGAAAAAAAAAAAAAAAAAAAGAAAAAGTTGTCTCATCCCTGTTGAGTCCAGGAGGAAGGAGGCCAGAGAACAGCTGCTTGTTCGTAGTATTTACTAATCTTGAAGCTCTACTGCAGACATTATGAATCACAGCTGGATTGAAACATTTTCGGCATTCTCCCAGAGTAATTAAGAAACAAGTGGAGTACGATGAATTTTGGATATGTGATGCCAGAAAGGGGACCACAGAAAATAATTATATCAAGGAGTTGTTGATGCTGTTGTATTTGTTCCAACTATCAAAACCAGTTGCTGTGGATTGGAGTCTTTTTCATTCAGTGTTTGAATTGATATCAAATCATTTATTTTTTTTAAAACTGAAGATGACTGCTTGCCTATTTACCTACCAGTTAATATGTGTGAGTGAGTTAATCCGCCTGTCCGCATTAGGAAAAAAACATATAGGTCAGTTAGGTGGCGGCCTGAAGTGGCTGTGGTAATTATTAGAGTTGTAAAGAAGGAGTCTGTATGTGGAGGAGATCTGGGATGGATGGTCAGGTGAAACAAGCACCTGACTTAATTTCAAGGAACTGTTGTTTGTGTGAAGCTGATGGTGAGTTCCTGTAAGTGAGGCAGGCACATTTGTAACGGAAGTCACAGAAGTAGCGTAGTGATTTTAATTGAGTTATGAAGGTGTGTATGCTAATGCTAAATGCTTATAAATAAATTGAACCCCCTTGGAGACCTTTGTTAACTAAATGTATATCTATCTGTGGGTATCTGTGAGCTTTTACAGTTAGCTCCTCGTCAAGGTTAAAGCCATTCAACTCTTGGTTGATTGGGGTTCTCCATGGCAACTGACAAAAAGAGAGATTATGGTGCAGTGTCTACTATGATTCTAGGAAGTAACTCCTTTTGCACCTTGTTTACACACTATAAACTAATCAACTGGTGTATAAATGAACAAATGTTCATCTCCAAAAGCTTTTTCAATGTATTGTATGGTTTGGGCAGTGATGTGAGATACTAGTTCGCTTCATAAGGTCAAGCTCCCGCCTCAGCAGACGTCCCTCATCATGGAGAGCCGCTTGCAGTGCCTTCCATAAACCCACCTGAAGCACGAAGACAATAATCACATTTAGGTCCTTTTTTCTAAAAGCATGATGTGACAATTGAATGCTTTGATCTAACCTCAAAAGTGAACTTGCTTCCCCGCAGGCGACATGCAAATAAGATGTGCCCCAAATATCACTGAGAAAGCCAATTATGGATTGAGCTTTTTTTATACATATGGGTGTATTCAGCTAACAAGGAAGGATGATTTTCATATGCCTAAAAACAAAAAGGTTAAAAATGTTCAGAAGGGTTTGTGAAAAAAAACCTCTGCTACTATGTGCTAATCAAATGTCTTGTGTGCATTAGTTAAACCGTAATAATAATCAAACCCACCAAACGTGTATTAGAAATAGTGATTTTTACATGTTGATGTTATCACAAAATGAGTAGCCTTAGAGAGCTTAGACTGACAGGTGGATAAAATCAAGATAAAGCTTCACAGCCACCAAACCCTTAGGCTACTTAGGCTACTTATATCCGCACCATGAATCTGTAAAGCAAAGCACCTGCACTGTTGCCTTTTTTATACCTTTTATTTTTTATGTACAAACACCTCGGTTGCTCGGCGCCTTAAGCTACTGTGTTTTAACTTCAGGAAAACGCTGCTGCCATATTTCAAACCTTTCAGATGGGAAGATTAGTGTGTTAACGCCTGAGGATTACAGCCAATGCTCCATCAGCAGTTCCCTGTATATGTAGCCATTTACCTGCACGCTATGATTGTTCCTCCCTTCCACAAGAATCCACACTACAAGAGATTTTCAGATTTACAAGAGGCGCAGGGAGGAAGCCGTGTTTGCTTTATCAGTAAAGGAACTGATAAATAAAAGGCTTTACGGCTTGTCATAACTATGTATGCCACGATTGTTATCATTACCATTAATTTGTTTGTGAGAATTGAGAAAGAACGGCTTTTAGATCGAACCTGATCTTTTCTGTTCCTCTTCTATTGCTCGAGGTCGCTTACAAAATCATTTACACAATATATAATAATACCATTAATTCTTTCCCCACTTGTTCCCCTGGGAGGGAATGTTGTGCTTGTGAATACATTTTTTGTCACTAAATAGATAAATGTGTTAAATGTCGAGGTCTAGCGCTCCTGCGCAGGCACAGCATCTTTTGCCAACACAGTTGGCAAACTTTGTGGCTTTCAATTCTTCTTTTTTAAAGAAAGTAAAGTTCAATTCATCCAAGCCATGCCCGACCATTCATTTGTAATAATGATCCGCCAGGGGGAGAGGAGCTGTTTAACAGTTTATTGAATGGAACGGTTCCAAGGACATTTGCAGGATATTGTGCACGTTGCAGTGACTCATTCAATTGTGTTTTTTGTTTGTTTTTTTCATATCGGTGGGAAAGCCAATAAATGAAATGTAGCTAAATACAAACACATTCAATGTGTTTATTAAAAAGTCCTCTCAGTGTTCTCACGGTTAACGCAAAAGCTCCAACTCATGAAAAGAATAACATCCTTGGAACTTCTACCCCTTTCTACCTGCTGTGTACAAGGAGAGCCGTGTTGTCAGACATATTTTGTAATGAATGCGATAATGAGCTTGATCCACCAACTAATTAGCTTTCCCTGTTTAGCCTAATATGATCTTTATGACAGGGTGTTACAGAGGTGAAATGTTTTTTGAGTTAGTTTAATTAATATGATTTTCAACTGTGAATAAAACAACAACATAGGATGTTATAGCTCCAATGCTTTAAAATGTAATTGTGGGAATAATTACTGCCCTGTTAAAAAAGGTGGCGGTAGTATGTTGCCGCGCGAGTTAAACCCTGTACATTTTCCCGTAGAGGAGGTCAGGGCGGATGTGTCGAGGCCCGCTTCGCATTAGTAGGATCTGTGAGTGCTGCATGATAGGTGAGAAACATGGCAACAGTTAGACATAACAGTCTTTGATACTTATTCATCAACTGCTGACATGAAACATCAATTCCCATTGCCGGGCTTTAATTAGTAATCTCTCTTAGCGTGAGCTCTGATATTGCCGTATGTCTCCTTTATTAATTCACATAGGTTCCTCCAATGTCAGCATATAAAATCTTGACAGGGGAGTCATGTTTCAGTTGGGAGCAAGTCAGATAGTTATTAAAGGGCTATTATTCATATTGTCAAGTGGTAAGAAATGTTAATTCAGCATTTGGTGTATAATGGAAGGTACTTTATTTTATTCAAAGGGCAGTTCTGTGAAGATAAGGCCCACATCTCCAAGAGAAGGAAATGTTCAGTAAGATGTAGTTTTGCTTGTGTATTTTACTATTTTTCATAGACGCTGTTTCCCCCCAGAAGGTGCCGAAGGTGTATCATCTTTGCGGGATGCATTCTCGGGCTCGGAGATTACTTAAGGAATAATGTTGGACCATTTCAGAATTTATTCACACCGAGATCCCAGGCCCACACAAGGCCTTGCCACTTCCGGAGACAATTTTCTTGCCTTGAAAAAAATAAAAAAAAGAGGAGAACGGTCACATCTCCAAGGGCTTGACTCCTCACCGTAACCCCCAAAAATGATGACACAGTAGTCTACAGAAAATCTGAGAGCTCAGCATTTTTCTCAGTGTAACTTGAATTTGATGGTAGCCTCTCACAGTGTGACAATACAGCAGGGAGAGATCCTTTAAGGTGAGGCGATACGAGGGGGGAAAATGGTATCTCGGTGATGTAATAGCGCACCTTTGCCCCCTCAAAACTGTTGTGGATTGATAAAACATTTCAGTTTCTTTGATACTACAGTACATGAAAAGGATGACAAAGCTTCCCCAAAGCGCTGTAAAATTACTTGTCCTGCGCTCCAAAAATTCAATTCAATATGCCATTAATAACGTTGTCCGTCTATTTGCCATCCCATTATGTGCATCATGAGGCTTAGGGGCAAGTTTTGGTTGGGTTGCAATGACAGCTAGATTGGTTTATAAAGGGAGTCATTTTTTTCCGCTGTTTTTCTTATCACTCTTTCAGGATCATTCATGAAATCTACTTTGGCGAAAACAATCACTCAGTGTCAACTTTAACAGGATTATGTTTTTGCTTTGTGTCATTTTTTTTTTTTTTCCAAAGGTTCCCTCACCCTCGGCTGCCAGTGATTTTAATCACCGGATTTCATTGACAGAACCATACTACAAATGGATCAATGTTACGCGCATGCAAAAAAGCTAAAGTTTCTTCTCTCCTTCACAGTCACTGCCAGGATAAGACGGCTGACGGCAACAGCCATACAATCTTCAAGTACAAATACAGCTAAGCCGCTAAGCTGATGATTGGTGTGGGAACACAGTATGTAAGCAAATGACTTTGAGGAGGAGGAGAAGGGCCCTGCTGATTTCTCAATTATACTTCCTCCTCGGGCTTGGGAGAGACAAAAAAAAAACTAGCCAAACTGCATCATTGACAGTCAACTGGGCCAGACCAAACTCTCACTCCCAGGTATTGTGGTCAAGCAAAAAAAAAAGGGTAATAGAGCTCGTTCCACGCGAGGATGGCTCACGTTGCTGTGGGACGACATTTGAACGATGCTACGACTGCTGGCTGTCACTCCAAAGACGACTTTCATCCTTTGCAGAGCGCGGAGATGGAATGATGTTTGTACATACGAAGCTGTTTTCCACAAATATGGATGCTACGGCGTTTGTATTGCACGCGACTGACACGCTGCGACACAGAAGAAGGGAAACCAGAACACATACAAATTACCACATGAGGCACCTCAGATAGCGGTACGGTGCACGCAAACAAAACAATTGTTTAAAAATTGAAACATGATCACCATTTCATTTTCATGTCCCCCCCCCCCCCCCCCCCCCCCCCCCCCCCCCGCCCCCTTCGTCAGGCCCCTCCCCATCAGAGCCATATGTGCTGGGAGCAGACGTGTGAAATTCGACTAATGTTTTAAACATGCAGGCACACTGTAATAAACATCGGCATTTGCATTCATACTGCGGTGATAAGTAGGTTACCCTAGAATAGGAATACATCCTCTGCGGTGCACCATTGTTGTTAAATACTTAATGGTGCTGCCAGTATCTTCAAGGAGCACCTGTCCCGTTGTTTTGTTAGTCTGATTAGAGTGTGAAAGAGCTGTAGGGAAAAAAAAGAATCAATAGGGAGCTGCGTGTTAAGTCAACACCGCGTGAACATACTTTAGAAATGGCATATTTGTTTCTACAGAAAAATGGCCCCACGAGTGTTATTTCAGCCATTATCTCATCAGGTGCTAAGCCCATGTTAGCATTGTAAATGAGAACATTCTATCGCCTCGGTGATTACCATCCTGGAAATCATTGATTCAAGGCGACAATGACTTAATCCGAGTGCCTTAATCTTAATGAACCCGCCCATTCCGTCGTGCTTGGCGAAGTTTGTCCGTCTCATATAGTTACGTTCGCTGAAGGACTAGTTTGCCCGTGCACCGGAGTTGCGACTTGCCAACTGAATGATCGCCGTCTATTGTTACGGCTAAACGCTGACATTCACACCACCAGGGAGTACATTTGCATGCGCAGTCGGCTGTTGGCCACGCTTTAGAGTCTTATCCAAGTTTAATTACACACGTGTGCCTTTGATATCCGTTGATGGAGTGCACTGTTGCTATGAATAAACCAATTACCACAGTAGTCATTTCTACCTGAGGTTACCCTACATGGATACCATTCTTCGGCAGAAGAGTATGAGAAAGGGTTCAGCTCAAAGCTCAGAGTCTTTGAACAGAAGCTTAGTCCTTATATTAAATTCATAATCCCAAAGGTAAAAAGTGAGAATTGCTGCTGCAGTGTTTTTTGTTGACAGTGAACTGTACCCACAACGCAGCTCGGATCTGATTTCACAAAGACAACAAAAAAACTAAATTGGAGGGAATGAGACGAGTTGCGCCACAGCGGGGGAGAGACGGACATTCACACCTCGTCACAGAGCAGGGGTTATGAACAAGATTACAGTAACTGGGTTAAGAGCTGAATTCTCATGTAAATGCACAGAGTTGTAATAGCAGCAGCAGCAGCAGAAGCGACAATGAGCTCGCGAGCAGTCGTCCAACTGGAATCTCCTTTACGTGTTGCCGCAGATTAATCCAAAACACTTCTTTTCAGTTTCAGCGCTACCCATTTTAAGTGTGCATGGACGTGTGTTTTGCAGCTATTCAACGGATCAAAAAATACCATTCAAGTGCGCAGAGATGCGGAATGCGCCATTCAAACACCCCGGTAGAAAGTACCTGTCATTCTCCCTCTGTGAAGGGTGTGGGAGTTCTCTCCCTCCCCGCCGAGCTCTTGTCTATTTTCAGTGATATGGTTTCCAAGCCAGCAATCACATAATTAAGGCCCTTCATCATATTTATTCATCCTCAAAGGTTTCTGACAACCTACAACTGTTTTCCACCCCCACTGCTAAACCTTGTACAAACATGAATACCCTTGGCAGTATCTTGATAATTTGATGCATTTTGTTTTGGGCTTGATTCATCTTCAGGAGAGTGCAAACACTCACTCACACCCTATATTGACAGTCCTTATAAACAGACGGAGCAAGGGTTTTCATTTTGTTCTCTCGCGCAATGCACAGTGTTCTTGTTTCGGTATATGCATGACGAGACTCACATGGTCCCAACTCGGATGCTCTGGCAGGCAGAAAGCCTCACGCTGGAAACTGTTCCAGAACACGTCAAAGACCTAATAATTAATGTATAGCTCCAGCATCCCATCAGAGTAATACGCTATCATTGTGCTCGCCATTAAAAGTTTATAAGTCTGTGTCTGTGGCCACCTTAAGAGCTTTCGTGGATAATTTAAGAAGCACCGAGGGACGATGTAAAGCCAAACTTCACTCCGCACACTTGTACAGCGTCCATCTGATGCCCCCTCTCGTGTGAAATATTGAACTATGTTTATAATAGACTCCTTGCGAGAAGTCCCCGGCAACAGCTGGCTGAAATCTGTGCATCTTTTATGTCTGAGTGCTGGGAAAACCGAGGAAAAGACAGTATGTGAAAATGTCTTACTTCCATTTGAGGTCAATTTGAGGTAGAAATGAGGACATTTTTATTAAGGGGGGAGCCAGCAGCTAAAGTGAAATCTTTTGGAGAAATGGGTTTAGAGAAAGCTCTCCTTAATGCTCTCCGCTTCTTCCTTTTTTTACGATTCTCCGGTTCCGATGCCCATCACATCATCATCATCATCCATTTACAGGTTGTGTGCTTGTGAACGTGTGAGATAGCAAGGGCTCCGAGCATGCATATGTGAGTTATCTAGTGTAATTCTTGCTGGGCAGCAGATGACAACCCGATGGCCAAAATAAATGTCAGCGAGGTGAGTTTCTGCAAAACCAAAGATAAGTTCAAACTTGACGATTCTTTATGTTGCAACTTCACGACTTTGGAGGTTCAGTTTTTTTTCTGAGTGTATGCTCTGGTTAGGTTTAGGAGCAAAAAAACAAAACAAAAAAAAAACACTCCGTTGAGGTTTGGAAAACATAATGTTTCGGCTCAAAATACCTGTTTCGGTTGCCACAAACAGACCTGAGAAATGTCCCGAGGTCTCGTTAAAAAACACCCAGTCCTGCAACCACAAACACAGCTGCAGACGGCACAGCTTCATGCTAAACATAAATGGTTTTTTTTGTCACCACCGACGGCGCTGGAAAATGTCTTGGGGTCGCCCTAAAATATTCGGTGATGTCACGCTTGCAAATGCAGAAACAGCGTGGCTTCTTGTTAAAACGCTGGTTTCACACTTACAAATACCCTAGCACAGCCTCGAACCACGAACACCACCGGCACCTTCACCTCGGGATATGAAAGTCAAGAAATAAAAGGTGTAACATGATCCTGATATGACCAATTTTGACAAACAACGATATGGCAAATGACATGTAGGTATGGACGCATATGCAGAATCGTTGACTGCTAACATTATATCCCGCCGACTGGGATGCGGATAACTGTTTCGTAATGTGTAAGCCGGTGTTTGTAAAGCTGCACGCGCATGTCCAATCAGAGGACAGAAAAGCTGAGCTGGAGGTGTGGGACACCCTCCAAGCCCGGCGCAGCTGCATTTCAGAGCAGCACTTCAATCATCCGCGAAGCCGTCGGAGGGAAAAAGGCCTCATTTATATCGTCTAATGTAAACAAATTAAAACCCAAAGAGCAAGTTTGATATAATTAATCTGAGTAGATCACAAGGAGAAAGCTGCGCGCACACAGCCCTAATGACTGCTGGGTAAATGACTAAATAAATATGAAACGTTTAAGAACAAGAGTGGGTTCACTTCCAGTTTTTTTTTTTTTTTTCCTAGTGTGTGCTCCACAGTTCTGGTGGCTAGGCACGCTGCCAGCACAAACTCATGAGGGTGTTGTGTCGTTAACAAACAAGCCCCACACAGCTCCATTCTTTGCCTCCTACAATTTAAAACACGAGATGGGAGAGTGTGCCAATGACGGAGCGGGGAGTGATGCCAGAGACTGCACAATGTGGGGGAAGTGCTAATGATCAACCGTCCCTCCTAAAACACGCAGCTGGAGCGGGAGGAGATGGGGGAATTGTTTAAAAAAAAAAACCTGTCTTGTTCCAGTCTATGAGTTTATCAACCGAAAATGTCTATCTATCTATCTATCTATCTATCTATCTATCTATCTATCTATCTATCTATCTATCTATCTATCTATCTATCTATCTGCATGTGGGTGGTGCTTTAAGGACAGAGGAATTACGAGAAATGGGGACATGCAATTTAAATATTTCACCATCTCAGCTCTTTCTTCTTTGCATTCTGAATTAACTTAATTTCAATCAGACTCAATAAACAGCTCCCTTCACATGCTGTGACTTGTGAAAAAATTCAAATCCACGCATTAGGAGCGGAGCACTTGTGCAGCAGCGGCGGCAGCATCAGCCCCGGACTTCTGATCATTAATTGACCCCGGCCTTTGCCACATATCACTTGTGTTTAGCCGTCGCTGTCTCGTCTGGAGCAACCTGCTATTTGAGGCAATTACCCCGGAGGACAAAAGTGTTTTCCAATACAAAAACAAAGTGAATTGCCATTGTTATGAACAATTTTCCACAACATTTGATGCATAAACACAAGGTCCCATGTATAGATCTCGGGGCCCGGCTGGCTGTGTAGCTGGATTAATTTGTTCCAAACTTGCAGAAAAACACCATTCAAAGAAATATGCAAACCGAGCGGCTCCCCATTCACACGCTCCGCCGTCTGGATTGAAGGGAAATTACTGTTGTGAACGGAAAGCAATTCTTGTTATTGAGATGAAATTAATTAGAAACAAGTCCTCCCTCAAACATTTGCTCACGGTAAATGTGCTCTCCAGCCTTGAAGATGTCTGTCATACCGTCACCGTAATGCATGTTAAGGAATCCTCAGCGTCACACCAGGCGGGAGCCATTATTGCGTCTGGCGAAATTTAAAAATTGGACCTTTATCTGTAAAGATCTGGACGGCGTCTAAGTAAATCAATTCCGTGTCATTAAAAGTCACTCGGCTTGTTACTGCGAGATGCCTCCCAATATTGCGTTTTTTAAAAGTCAATTACGCAATCAATATGGAGCAAATGTTTTAAACAGGATATTAAGAAAGATAAGACGCCACACTGTCAATATTATTAATGGCAATTTTCAGCCGAGTCCCTGTGTGGATACATTGTTCCGAGAGCACTGAAATGCAAGAGTCCAAACTGGGGGGAAAAAAATGAACTCAGGCAAGTTGGCTCCACTCTGCTGTGATTATTACTGAGCTTCCTCTAACTGCTGAAGTCAGGCTTCTTCCTGAGCACCAAGTTTAATTAGTTGGATGGACTGCCGGTGAGGAATGAACTTGTGTTTAAGAGTAAGAGTGTTATAGTGACACGCTCCTTGATCCCTGGCCCCGGTCATCACCTGAGGGAGTCCCTCTGTAAGACACAGGAGGTGAGAGAGTCTGCTGATTGCCCTCAGGAGGATCACAGCGGTCCGCCTGCAGCACTGGACATCTTGTTGAGGCTCAGTGGCTCACGGTGAAAACGAATAGGGCCCCCCCACACTTGAGTGGGAATTTTCAGGAAAGGACCATGGCTGCCTAACAAGCCAATCACAAAAGCCAATTAGGGCCGAGGCTTTGCTTTGGGGATACAGAGATTCCTAGGCCCGGGGAAGAGATAGCGGTCTATAACCTGGAGGAGAATTTCAACGTTGTCTGCAGGAGAGCAAACTCTGGCTCTGGATCAATCTCACCAGTGGACCGAATCAGATTTCCCTTGGTCCAGTGTGCATGGACTGAATGCAACATTACTTTACTTAACTTAGTGTTTTGACAACTTTCCAAGGCTTGTCAACAGGACCTGCACCGTGCATGCACCCGGGTTGTCAGTCGGTCCCACTTTCGTCAAAGTGCCGCTGAAGAAAGTGCAATAAGGTTTACCTGACTTGATCACAGAGTAGGATATCATCATAATGTATTATATTATTTGATTTGACACAAATCACCTCAGTTGAAGATTGTCCTCCCGGTGGTAACCTCGCCAATAACTCTGGCCTCCTTTACATTTGGGACATCTTTTAGGGGTTTTTTTCACCTTGGATTGTTTCTTCAAGCTGCAACAATGGGCGACCTGGAGGACCAGTTATAGACAGACAGGTGTCGGGGGTTTTTTGTATAGAAAGTCTGAGTGCAGAGGAAAAAACAAAACCACGAAAGCAAAATTAAAAACTATTTTATCTCTACATTTTCTTACCTTATAAATTTGATCAAAAAAAGACAAAACCTCACTGGACGGTAGTTAGTTACTCTGAGTTTCTCTGAGTGGGTTATGTCGTCCCTCCTATCAACATTTTTCCATCTTTTTCTTTTAGGAGTTGGAGTAACCGTTGCTATGTAAAAAAAAGTCTCCAATTATCAATTCTGGCATGCATCCCTCACAGGTTCTCTTTAAGGTTTTCCTCTGCCAATGAAGACACAAATGAAGATCCACCGTAAAATTATGCTATGAATCTCAAGGTGAATCTTTCACTAAGGATTTTTGGTTTTAAGGGTTTTTTGCCTTAAGAGTACTATTTTCAGATGTTTATACAAGATATGACAAAGGTTAAAGGTGGCACCCCTCATCTCATCTGTTTGAAATTATAATTGAGGTGCAAAGGGGTTAAGAGCTCGCTTCTCCCTTTGAAAAGCCTGCCCTCACAGTTTTTCAAATAATCCTCATTTAGAAGGAAGTGAGGTCAACTGGTCTCAAAATCATTGAAAGCGTCTGGGCAGCAGATCTTCAGTTAGAATTGATTAAAACCTTGTTACACAAAGATTGCACACATTAAAGACACAGGGAAATATTACAAATATAATGAGGGAGAAAACAAAGTTGCTCAGCACAGGGCCTCTTGAGTCACCCAAATCACGCAAACACATGAACATGGAGTATAATACTCGACTCTCCCTCTGTATCGACAGCGTGCTTTCAGTTCTTGTTTTATTTGACCCGATGTTAAGATGTCTGACTGCTGCTGTCACCCGAGTACAACTGAGCTGAATGGATTTTATTCACGTTGTTCAAAGTGTTAAAAGAAAATGACACTAGGAAAACTTCAGTATTGTTGTGCAGTGCTGGGGAAGTTGCTCTGAAAGCATTCAGCTTCCAATTTCTTCACACTGGTAGAAGAACTAGTTTTTCTAGGGTCTAGTGTTCGAAAGAAAAACTAGTTCAAACTATTCTGGGAAAAAAAAAAAAAAAAATCCACTTGACATTGAACATATGATTTGAAATTATATATTTAAAAAAAGTCACGTTACTAAAAATGCCTCTCAGTTGATTTAATTTAAAACGATTCCCATTTCTTCTCACATCAAATCAAACAAAAAACACAGTCAGCTTTGTATGTTTTGTTTTTTGTTTTTTTTGTTTTTTTAATACAATGTCCGTAGAGGGTATTGCACCAAGCAGGATTACTCATCTAGTCAAAGCTCCTATTTGTAAGATAGTTGGTATTGGGCCCTCATTCCCAACTCATCAGACTCTTACTCTTCGGGATTGTAGGTCTGATCGGCTGCCATCCAACAGCGTCAGCACAGACTGAAAAATCTATTATCTCACAAATACAAGCCATAAGTTAGTTGTAGAATAGCATGCAACACATTTCTTTATAAATATCAGTAATCAATACTTCCAATTCAATTGTAGTTGAACTAACGAGAAGCTACCACTAAAAGTAGTTACATTAGTTTAATTACATGTAGTAAACTACTCCCCAACACTGGCAATTTTGCCTTTCATGAAATGGAAATTTCCCAGTTACCTTGAATGACCCCAAGACCAGCATTTCATTGAGGAAGTATTTATTTATTTATGCCAACAGAAAAACTAGTCGTGGCCACAGCTGTTCGAACCCCTCCTCCATTCTCTGTCCTCCCCTCTCTCTCCATGCTGTTTTTGATTTTTCCTATCTCTCTGTTTTTTTTTTTTCTTCCCTTGTTTGGCCATTCCTCACCTGTCCATCAGGCACCCTCGGCGTTTTCCCCGCGTCCTGCACACCTGTTGCCCATTCTTATCAGCGCTGATCTGCTGCCTGCCTTCCCAGCTGCTTCTAATCTCTAATTAGTGTCTGCATGCGTGTGTGTGTGTGTGTGTGTGTGCGTGTGTGTGTGTGTGTGTGTGTACTGTATGTCGAGGCTGTTCTGTTGTTTATCAAATTGCGTGTCAGCATGCTCTTTTAGTGTTCAAGCTATTCCTGTTTCCTCTACCCTGCCAGTTGCAAGCCCCCGTATTCTGATAACCTGTTGCTGCCACTTCACCTCCCTGTGATTTTTTCTAATTTTCCTGCTTCATCAGTGCCGACAGTGAAACTACAGATGGACCATCTTATTTACTGTGTCACTCTGTGCTGTTAGGTCCACTTACCTGTTGCTAGGTTCATGAACTGTTCTAAAAACTGCGAGAAAATGACCACAGTGAGGTTTCCCAGAGAGCAGTGGAACAGCAACAGCCCGAGTAAATAATAAAAAATTTAAAAAACAGCAAATATATTGCAGAGAAGACACTGGGTGAACACTAGAATTCTGATTCACTCTTGTTTATGATAAATGCTGACTTCTGCCATCTGATTCTTCGGAGCCTGTCATGGCTTTCCAAGAGCCACTTACCCCAGGTGCTGGAAAAATGATGAATGACAACTATTGATATAAGATATAGATTTATAAGTTGAATTCTGGCTACTTTTTATGCAAACCAGGGGAGTCTAGTGTGACGCGCCGCCTCTGGAAACTCCTGTGTGCCTAAAATGTCTTCAGAGACACATTTCACTGGCTATTTCGGTAATATCAGAGAGTTTCATAACAAACAGCTGTGTATGAGATCAGTTATCACAAGGCCGACGAGGGGGGTTCATTCAATCAAGTGCAGCCACTGAATGTGACCAAAACAGGTAGACTATTTTAAGCCATAAACCACTGCTGTCGTCCTAGCCCCAACCAAGCCTTTGTCTAAAGTTTGCTTTGTGTCGAGAGAGAAATCGAAAGTTGAACCAAAACAATTTGAATAAGAATGTTCCGTTTTAACTTATCGGGGGGAACGTACCTAGCTAACATTTATTCTCATGATTTCATCCCTTTACTTAGCAGGAGTGGGTGCCAGTGGTAAAAGTGTGCCATCAACATGGTGGAGGCAGAGCTACTTCTTCGTCCTTTTGTGTTGGCATGAGGACAGGTTGGATACTACACCCCCTCACTGTTGCCTCCTAGAGTACAAAGTAGTACTACAAGACAGGATGGGCCGGTGCTAGCTGGTTAGCATGCTAACTTCAGTAGTTAGCCCAGCAACACAATACATGGACAGCTTTGACATAATGTCAACACTTTAATTTCTCTGTGTTCTGTTGATCATTTTAATTATACCTTTCTTTAATGTGTTAAGCTCTTATTCTTAAATATAGCTCCTTTAAAAATGGCATTTGGCATGAGTCATCTGAGGGAATAAACTTAAATATTAAGGTAACAGTCAGAAACACATTGCAATTATAATTTGCCAAAGTGTGACAGTGGAAATAGCTGAATTAAAAAGTTCAGCGGTGATAAAGAACAGCTGTGATGTCGTATACTGCATATTAGTTGATCTCTGTAAACAGTTTGTAACAAAACCCATCTTGGCTCGCTTTATCTGAATATTATACAGGCTTTCACATGACAGCATGACTTGGTTGACTTAGGATTTTGCTCAGCGGAAGTCTTGTTTAATTTTAGATAAACCTTTGAATATATGCAGCCATCACTGAAGGAATAGACACTGTAAAATAAATGTTCTTCATCCAACCTTCCTTCCCCCCCCCCCCATTTACATTCTGAACAGAACTGAAAGAGTCAGGTCGTTATTATGCTTCCATTCATATTGCGATGTGGTGTATCCATATCTTGTCGCCTCGGGGTGAAACCTTCAGGGAAAGCAGCCTGTTTATGTTTGGAATTCCTGAAAGCGAAATGCATTTTCATGAGCGGAGGTAATTGAGTCATACGTTATATTTTCCATATATTTTATTCACTCGGGTTAAGTCAAGGCTGGGGAAAGATGTTCATTAAGAAATCGGCCGAACCAAGTGAGATGAGCTTGCAGGCCTTTCTGTTTGACGCCACGCCACATTACCAGTTCTCCGTTGGTGGATTATCCAAAACTTTGTTGTTGAAAGCACCTCAATCTCGTTATCGCTCATGCACCAACGTCTACCCAACAAAAGACTTCCCAAAGCCTTGGCCATGGTTCGATCCTAATAGTCTTAGCAGCATTAGACTGAGAGCAGCCACAAAAGGAAGATCACTCTTCCCACCCCCACAATTAAAAAAAGATTAGGGGGTATGCCACAAATCCACTGCTTGTCTACAACATGTGAGGCATGCTGAGTACGTCTGCTTTACTGACGGAGGAGACACCAAGATCCCTCTTCTGAAAGAGATGTCACCTCATTCTGACATTACGTGTTCCTCACAACTTTGAACGCTATGTTTTTAATTATACACTTGGTTTAACATTAACAGCTACAAATTAATGTCTGTCTCCACTTCACAGATGTGACTGACACAATAGATAAACTGGTCCGGGACATGTAAAGGTCTGGAAACGATGGCGTGGAAACAGGTACTCTTCTTATCTGTATCCCCCCAAATAATACAGTTAGCTATGGACATGCCACTCTGCAGCTTACAGTACTTCAGAGCAGATATTCAGACTGTTTCGTCCTTCCCTTACACTTTTGCTGTCGTGTTTTTGGTTTTGGAAAGGGTAACTGCTCATTCAGGGGGAGTGTATAGAGAATTTAATTTGTTAGAACAATGTGAATATGCTTTTAGGGAGTAACAAAATTAAAAAAACATTTTCCAAGTATTTGACCATTTTAGGTATGGGCTCCATCAGTGTGTTGGTAAGTTAAGTTTAATGGCATTAAAGTTAAGAAGAGCCTCAGTCTAATTTATAATGCAAAATATGACTTAAAAAATGTTGTAATACAGCTGTAGATCATGAGATAAAAAAAAAGAAAGAGGAAACCCGACATAGGCCAACAACTGCAAGGGTGAAGAAACATCATTGATAAACTGAAGTGATCAACATTTGATTTTACCTTGTTAATGAAACAGACCAAGACCTATTTCTTCTATTTCCAAGTAAATCATATAAATGATTCAAAAGAGGCAAGCAGCAACCATTTGACTTTAGTTGATCTGGGTCTGATTAACTATTAATTTGACTGAAAATATGATGTTTTGTCCATTTTGAACTAAAAAGAGACACAAATAAAAGACAACTATTCCAAGATGGAAAGCACAATACTCTTGTGCCTATTTATCAGATGATGAATGTTGGTCACAAGTTGCCCCATCCCCTCGCCCCCGAGCTTACTGTAGCTAGTTTTTCAAGTGTTCACATATAATCAGAGATATTCATCATTTAGCAATTACTCCTTAACCAAAATAGTAATTTTGTTGGTTTCGCCTGTTTTTTTAAGCCAATAAATCTGAGCATTAATGACTCTGGCACGTCTCATGGGTGGGATTTTGTTGATTACTACCCTCATATGTATGTGTGCAAGGAGGTTTAGAGAACAAAAACAAGATGCTATTTGCAAAATTCAATCAAAGGTGTCAATGGGATGTTTTCTCTTAAAGTTTCAAAGGTGCACCTGTTTTACCAGGTACACAATTGGGCTACATCCAAAGGACACCGACCTTATATTACTCCTATACAGGGGATATCTTTTAGTGTATCGGTGCGGTCTGGAACATTTATTTTAACTGGCTGTAGCTGCCTCTGTCTCTCCATTTGATCAATACAAATTCACAGGTGCTGCGCTTTGTCATGCAAGCCAGCAGCACAACAGAGGAAAACATGAAGGGGGTGAGAACTGCTTACATTAGGCGAAGATATTTTTGACCACATACAATCAGGAGTTTAACTGTCAGATTGTGTATCTTGTAACATCATTTTAGTTTTCTAAAAGCACATAATGACTCCTTTTATATAATGGTTATGCTGAGAGTTAAAGGCGTAATATATGTATACATACATATATATATATATATATATATATATATATATATATATATATATATATATATATATATATATATATATATATATATATATATATATACACACATTATTCTATTAATTATATATTGTGTAAAATAGATAGTCTAATTGTGTCAAATATCATGTCTTGTTTAAACTGTGTCCGTGTGAGCGTGTGGATACTGTACTCCAGTAAAGAAGCCTGAGTGCAGATGAATTGACACATTAGTGCCGGGGCTCTTTAACGATTTGTCAAAGGAAATTAGAGCGACTGCTCTTTATGATGGTGCTGCATAGGAAAGTAACTGGGGGAGAATAATTCAGTCTCAATTCATTTTACGCTGAAGGCAGGTCAGGGTTGAATTGCACCATTTGGCTTTCGAAACTAATGTCCATGCATATCTTGATTGCCTGAACAAAAGCGCAGGGTGGCCTTTATGGGTCCTAGAGGACGGGTGTGGGGAGGGCTTAGCCTGTAATGCTCATTGCTGGAGATGATCACTGACAGCTATAACCTTAAGGCACTATTACCACCAGCAGCAACCATCATTTGGTTATTACATTCAACAATGTAGTCTAATGGGTATGCCATTGTAGATGTGCTACAGTATGCTGCTTTAACCAGAGAAGGCAATTGCTGACAATTTTGTATCCCCACACTGAATACTAAGTGAATTCATGATTTCAAAGGAATTTAAATAACAACTGAATCACAAATAAGTTTCATATTATAAAAGTAACATACTAATGGACCTCCCAACAGCTGGTTTGCTGGTTGCTCGGTAAAACCCGCTCAGCTTTTAAGTGGGCATGAAAACTAACTATTTGGTTCCCTACAGCAGCTACTGTTGTAAAAATACTTATGGAGATGTATTGGTTTTATATGTCGTGATGAAAAAAATCTTAAAATTTGATTTAATGTTTGACAAAAGCAATTACCCAGAAGAATCACAAGCCCTGAAATCACAGGGTTTTTTTTCTCACCCGGAGACGAAACATTCTATATTAAGGAAGAAGATTCTCAAGTTTTTTTAAAAGGCAATCGAGGTCCTCGTTCTTTCTGCTTCAGCACGTTTTATTTGGAAGATGAGCCATCCCTTAGAGCACCAATGCACCCAATGCAGTCCGCGATTAGAGTTCACTCTTCACATGGTACAGAACAGGGCGATATTGACTGCTTCCACTTCACTGGAGTTAGTTGAGATTGACACATAATGAAAGCACAGCGGGGAAGAGAAAGTAGGAGAAAAGTATATATACAGTCTCTGTGGGCTTGCAATTGTCTGAATTCTTTACCATTAGCTGTAAATTTAGAAATGTTGAGCAACATTGTAATTATAGTTTAAGACTGTAACCTTCGGTCTACTAGCACGGTTAGAACCCTCTGGCAGGTTCTAAAAGCCAATCCACTGACCACTGCCGAGGCACACGCGGATATTTCCGGGCACTTCATTGATTAATCAAGATGGACCCTCCAACGCAGACTGATACAGGTTAAATAAATGTCCGTTTTATTCCCAAAGCTGCTTCAACAGAGTCAGCACCTGGAGGATGAGGATAGGGTAGAAATAGATTACAACCACCAACTTCAGTTCACTTTGAAACAGGCTTCTTGTTACGATTAGGAGGTGTTTGTTGCAGGACCAAAGAGAGGACAGCCAGGTGAGGATAAGGTTTAAAGGAATTTATTGGACAACTGTAGTGCAGTGTAAAGGCAGCAGTGTCTGGCTCAGGCTGTGGATCACAGGTGGAGAGGAGGGGCTCACAGTGTAGACGGTAGCGGCTCGGTGGGAACACTGGAGGGGAAGGTGCAGGTGTAGACGTAGGCGGTGGATCAACCAGAACCACCACCTCATACCACGTCTAGAATGGGACGTGGTGCTGTTGGGACATCGTCTTTGGTTGTACCTGAAAAATAGTTGGTTATAGGATACACAAAACACCAAGGGAAACCTAGAAACACTGCCATTTTGGATCGGTGCACTCTAACGATGGCCACTGCTATATTTCTACCCCTTAGTGGCGGTAAGGGGGAGTAATATTGTCCACTCAAGTATGCAAATGCATCATCGTGCATGCATATATCTCCCCTTTGAGAACTTGACCATCGCATAAGTGCACACATTGAGTACGGTCTTCGGGGACTTTGTGTCAGCCGTGCCAGGTGTTGTCATTTGTGTTCCAGCGTGGACCGTGTTTCTGTATGCATATTCCCTCAATCACAGTATCTTGGACTTGACCAACTAGGTTAAGCTGGCCACACATTTTAGACATAGGTTTATCTTCTTCTGCTCGGAGGAAGGCATTACCTGCAAACAGAGGTGACACAGATACATTGAGCACGGTCATGTTGCCACTGGCTTCAGTGTTGCTGAGGTACATTTTATTTGGATATTAAATCATCTCTTTTTTCACACTACAGCAGGAGAAACAGAACACCTCCCATCTGACCAGCTAGCTGCAGCAGAGACAACACACACCACCACGTCTTCATCCAAATAACCAACGCCAGGGTGGAATTTCTCCGACCTGTTTGACAGTCTATTGAAGTCACAAACATTGGAACCCGTTTTTGTTTTTTTTGCTGCACCGTCTCCTGCCAGGCTTACTTGACCAACTGCCAAACCTCGCCCATGAAAGAAGCATGAAGTCTGAAGTCCGTCTGAAGTCGCATGCGCCCAGGAACGCAGGGGCCAAGTTCGGACAGAGATCTGTGGGAGGTGAATGCATTCCGCCGTTGCTGAGATATTAACTGGGAAGTCTTTATGCGGGGACAGTGGGGGAAACTCTCTGAAATCATCAGTGGGTACAGGAGAGGAACGCGTGCCTTGCAACTCACTTCAAGGTCATCATCTTCTGAAGGCGACCGGAGAGACAGCTGGATCTTGCCAGCAAGCTCGGCATGTGAAGAGGCGGGAGGCTGAGTGTCGTCATCGCTATGCCATAAGATCTTCGGCTTCAAAATCTTTCCACTGCTGCAGCGGGGTGGATTTACAGAAGCACCCCGCAGTCCAGACAGACAGGACTCTACAGGCAAACCTATAGCGCCTGTTAGAGGGTGAAGACATGTGAAATGGAGCTGCAATAACCAGCTATGTGATTGACACTGGCAAATACGGCATAAGTGAGTTCGGTATTGATTATATCAGAATCAAGGCAGACCATCTCGGACTGTAATATGTTACCAGTACACTAAAATATCGTACATCTACACATTGACCTGAGTTTTTTTTTTTTTTTTCTTAAAATAATTAATTCTATAACATAACCGACATGCAGCAGATTAAACTGGGAGCTTTAAGTGGACTATATGCCTTAATTTTTCATTAATGTTTTATCATTCCATTAGGAACTGACCTGCTGTCTCAAATTACTGCAGATGATACAGTCTGAGGTGTAATTAAAAAACAATTAGGAAAATGTGGCGGGCTAGGAGCACCTTCACCTCCCCTCAGTTAAAACGAGGTCATTAAGCATGCTGGATGTGACTTTTAGGAAACATCCAGGTGTGTGTAGGCAGACGCCATCGCAGCCCTACAAACAGCATCTCGAATTTGCACCGCAAAACATAAGATGTCACAACATGGAACACAAAACAGTTGATGAAAGGATGCTTGAAGGGATAAAACTTGCTTCTATAACCTGTTTTGACAGCTAACGACATGCATTTAGTTTAAATGCGCTCGGTCTGGTGACAGCAGAGTCAGTGCAATTTAAAAAAAAAAAAGAAGTTTATTTGAATTCCTGTTGTTCTTTGCAGTCTGTGTCTGTCAAGGTTTGCACTGATGTGTAAAGTTACATGCGTGCACGAGCTAATTAAAAAAACAAATGTTTGTGACCCTTCAGCAATCTGGATTTAGTTGGAAACTTGTTGCCAGATGCCACAGCTAGTCATGAGAGACTCACTAGTTCGAAGACACATCACTGCAGCTGTAAGTTAATGGATGAATTATATATGTGTCGTGTACATGTATTATGTATTAGTAAATATTTTGACGGTTGATTGTTTATGCAAAGATTTAAACCATGTAATGATTCCTTTAAATTAGCTGCTTTTCTCAGCTCTATGTTGTTGTAAACTCAGTATTACTGACATCACCTTGGACTCCAGGAAATTGTATGGGCACAGTCTTTGCAGTTTTCTGAAGCTTTAAATACCAACACCAGCGACGATCTACCAACCAGAGAAAGAAAAATAAAACAGAATGATGTTATAACGTGAACTAATGTCATCACAGAAATTTTTTTCAGGTTTTAATAAGATACTTTAACATAACTGCATATCAACATATTTTTCTGGTTATTATGACAAGTAACTTTTCTTGTATTAGAATATAATAAATATATATTTTTTTAAACATGAAAAGCGTGTTAAAATGTGATCATTCATATTGCTATAACAATAGAGGTTGTCACATTCAAACAAGGCACTTTTCATGTTTTGACAATATAAAGATTATATTGTCATAACAAGGAATATTTCTTCATAAGTGTGGATGTGCATAGTGTAATAATGTGAAAACATAAGTATCTTATGCATTTACATTAGAATGTTTTAGATTTAACGGGATGGCCGCTATATGTCTCATTAAAATTGACCACTGTCTGACAAAGCTATAAATGTACAGCATTTTCAAAAAAAGGGAAAGAACAATTGGTCTGTGCTCATTGGGACCTGATGAAGCCAAGCTGTTTAGATTAATCATATACTTCAAAACCGTCAAAAACAGGAGACTGATTGGTTTTATGTATAATTTGCTGATAAATTCGGAAAACAGTGATATATTATTAGAGAAAATATATAATAAGTGGACCGAAGACCTAGGCGCTGAAGTCAAAGAAAAATGAAAAGAATGCTTGTCACTAACATACAAATTAACCACTAATGAAAATGTGCGCCTAATACAGTTTAGGGTAATGACAAGAGTATACTATACTAGAGATAAATTTTGCAAGTTTGATAACACAGCTTCAGATAAATGTCTAAAGTGCAACTGATATAGCGATTCCCTCATGCACGCCTTGTGGCACTGCAAAGGTATTAAGAAGATTTGGAAGAGCACAAAGAGTTGGCTATGTAAATATACCAACAAAACAATTGTATTCTCTCCAAGAAGGTGTATCTTTCAAGATATTGGGGGCATGAGATATCCGACCAGTTGGCAATTACTTTTTTCTTCTCTTATCCTTAAAAAACTAATAGTGCAAAACTGGTAGATTAAGGAAGCACCCTCAATAGAAAATTGGAAGGCCTTGATGAAATACTACCTGTGTATTGAAAGATCAATGTCAGAGGACAAAAATAAAAAGAAACAATTTGAAAGCCAATGGAGTCAGATTTATAATGCCCTCTAGAACTTTTAAGTACCCTCACCCCTTATTTTTTATTTATTTATTTATTTATTTTATATTATTTTTTATTATTTTTTAATATTCTTTTTTTATTATTATCCTATTATTTTTTTTTTTTTTTGTGTGGGTTTTGTTTTGTTTTATCGGGTGTATGAGTGCGTAAGTGTGTCAGGTTTCGAATGTATACCAGCATTTAGATAGAAGCTTCAGCGGCTCCTTCTCCCAAGAGAATTCTTGTGTACTTGGGGTATTCAGCTCTATCGGGTGCGGGTGGGTGGGTTAAGGGGTGTGGGGTGGGATAGGTAGGGTGGATGAGAGGGTAGGTCGGGTAGGGTGGTAAGGGTGGGTCTGTATAACTAATTATTATTATGGAAGAAAGCATCGAACGTAAAAAATGTAACTCTGAATTTGATGATGAAACTCTGATGTTACTCTGATGTACTTCCTGGTACTTAACTATGATGACCCACAGAAAATTAATAAAATAAAATTATGAAAAGAAAAAAAAAAAAAAAAAGAGTTAATCATATACATTATCAACAACATGCACAATCAGATGAAATCATTTGCCTGTAAATAAAGTTTTTAGCAGTAGAGGAGAGTTGAGAGAGTAAAGGAAGCACTACTTTGAGGGTAAAAAAAAAAAAAAAAAACACGATCAGTTAATCGGCGGAGAAACATGCTTTGCCAGCTCATTTTTGTTGTAACTTGTAAAAGATGAAGAGCCCCCCAAGTGTTAGCAGCGCACAGTGCAGACTCTGCCTTTAAGGCATTTAAATTTGTATGTTCGACTATCAAAGTGAAAAAGGCAAAAAAGTCTAGTTCACAGGAAGTTTTTGCGAGCATGCACATTATGCCAACACTCTTTGATTTGTGATTAGAATTTGTACAAAAACACAGAGAGACACGGGGTTCTCTAAATCCTCTATTAAACATCCTGGAGGGGTTTGTCTGTGCTTCCTCTGCCTCCTATTCTCTGCTTCGCTGTGATCAGTTACAGGTTGCAGTCTGAGCACCATTTGCTGGCGACCGTGTGGTTAGGTCAAAGACAATTCCATTTAGCCACTTTGGGTAAATAATTTGTATTTTGGTTTTTGGACAATATACATCTATATACTCCTGGTTTTCGCCCATTTTACCTTTGGCATCCATTAACCATATTTAGAGGGAAAACAGATTGTCTGTCAAGTGATTCACGAATAATTCATTAAAGGGAGCAAATGAAGCAATTTGAGGGTCCATTATATCACCTACGCACAAATTATCAAAAAAAAAAAAAAAAAAAAGTTTACCGCTAATACCTGCCGGGCTCTGTATTTTAATATACAATGCTTCTTTTTATAACTTCAGACAATGAATAGCGGCTAAAAAATATAAATGAGCATTCATATTACGAGTCACTCTGATGCATCGCTCGGAGGCATATTTTTAAAAGAAATCTTCGGAGACTCTCTGTTGAAACCGGCTTCCTTATTGCCCTCCCTGTTTAATTTCTCAACCCAAGGAAATGGAGAGTAAAAAAAAATCTTTTTTTTTTTCTTGCTCCTCTTTTGTCTGTTCTTTTCTGTCGCCGTCTTCGCACCCTCCGGCTCTGGAAAGGTCCATAATTTCGCTGTTGTATCACGCAGCCTTTCTCTGTTTACTGCCGCTTCTCTTAAATTAAAAGTCACAATCTGGCTGTCAAGCAATTGGTTCTGCCTCGTGGCAATAAAATCATCAACTATTTTTAAGTGAAGATGCACCCTCTTCCCCTGTTGGTGCGATTAAATGGCAATTGTGCGCCGATATCACTTTGCATTAATTAGACCATAATGTCACAGCATAAATCCGAGCACACACCCGACTACTAACCGGCTCCCGCGTTTGTGTCCAATACAGTTCCTGCACTTTCAAATACATTTTTTGTTGTTGTTGTTGAATGTCACGTTGGCTCTCCGTAACATATACTGCTCTACCATCTACCATGAGCTGGCTTGACTTTGACGGATCACAACTTTTGTCAGTGATCTGTTCGTGCCCTTTAAGCCCCCCATTCATCCACACAGTGTGACCTACAGTATACTGACGTGACGGTGGCATGGCTGGTGTTTCACAGCAGGACAACGGGCCTAAAAGGAGGTCGTAGTTTCACTCTAATATCGTGGTCAAACTTCACTCTGATGGTAATACACATTATCCGCTTAGTTCACTGTTTAGGGAAATCTATGGGGATTTCATTATGGATCAGAGTAAGAAGTTTTATCAAAGAATAATCAGTGATGGAAGGTAACTATGTACAATTTTAAGGTAATTGTACATTATTTGAGTATTTCCATTTTCTGCCACTTCATACTTCCATTCCTCTTCATTTTGGGGGCGAATTCTGTACTCTTTACTCCTTATATTTATTGATAACTTTGGTTACTGGTTACTTTGCAGATTGCATTCTGCATCACAGCCAAAGAAGCACTTTTTTAAATAAATGAAATAATCAAGTACTGTTTCTGATGATCACAAAAAATGGGATCTGATAATCCGCCAGGCAGGTAATTAGTCAAGCCATAGTGTACATTGTAGGCTATAAACTGTATACATATATGCACAATTTACCTTTACTTGCACTTCTGATACTTAAGTACACTTAATATCAGATCGGATTAGACTTTTATTAACGTACTTTTCATATGGTTGGCTTTCACTTTTAGCTAATAATATTTTAACCCAATACAATTGTGACTTTTGGGTACTTTCTGCAGCACTGACAATGACTCATTTAATAATATTCATTCCAAACATTTAGTTTTATGCTGTTTTAAATACTCACATATTGTTTCTCTTAAAAGCCAGACTGGTTGTTTAACTGGCAGCACTAATGGAAAACAAAAGCTTGTGTATTTTTTCAGTCACTGAAATCATTAATTTTCCCATTACCTAATGAGCCTATATCGTAAACCTCATGCATCTGATGGTCTGAAGGAATTACGTCACCGTTACTCCTTTTAAGGTGTTTTGCATTGTTGTATGTTCCCCTTTCGGTATCACTAGTGCCTCAAAAAGTTCTCCCAGTTTTCAACTTATCGCGTTCGTCTGTCCGTCGGAAGATGATATCACCATAAATGTGCTAAATCAAACCGAGCACCGCTTTAAATTACATAACGCTCTACGCTAGTTCGGTGCATGGATTCTGACAGAGGAGGCAGGATGAGCACAGCACCACACCTGTTACCATGGAAACCATGCAAACAGAGCGGCGCAGAGGAAGCGAGTGGGAACAAGAGAAAGTCTTTTATATTATCTCATCTTCCTTTTTTTTAATAGGAACCTATAGTGATGTGAAAGGGGCCGTGCACACACATAAAACTATAAGCTGCCTCTCAAGGTTAGAGGGTGGATGACTGACTGACACCGAGGCTCTTCTGCAGCCTTGGCAAGCCGTGGCAGCCCTTCTGGTGTGTACTTCTTGACCTAACATCTGGAAAGCTAACTATTCCAGGACTAACAACTGGTGCCACACAACAGGTAGTAATTATAAAGTAATTTAATACACTGAGAAGAAAGAACACAGGTACTCACATAGCCCACATTTAAAGCCAGTTTCCTAAGCAAATGTACGCTTTTAGCTGTTGGATGTTATTGTTTGTTGTTCAATAACCATTCCAGAGTAATGCACGCTTTTGACGACCAGGACTTTAAAAGCATCACCCCTGCAACCGAGTATCTCTGTATCAGAGGCAATATTTTTGCTGCATGTGCTTTTAATTCCCTCAAAATGTAACACAGACTGTCCGTATTAATGTATAAATTGGGTTATCCTTCTTTCAAGGGCCTCCAGCCTTAAATAAATATGACATATTTGGCAAGGGAACTGGAATGGCTTTTAAAAGAATTTAATAAAAAAGCATCGCTGATGAAATTAGCTAATGCCCATTGACATTTTATCCTCAGCATTATCAAGTATAACTGGATCTGGTGATCGAATTCCCCATGGTTTCTGATGCTGCCGTCTGATGGATTTCAATTTAATTTCTAAGTGAAAAGTTAGTCTTAAGGTCAGGTGTGGCACCGAGGCCTATTTCCGAGGCAAGCGATAATGCCTCTGTACAGCATTTGGAAAAAAGAAAATAAAGATCAATCTGTTGTCTCTCTGCCAGCATCATTCAATCACGAGGTTTGGTTCGGTCTCTAGTTCCTGAAACATACGACAGCAAAGCATTAACTGGGTTGATTGCCCACCTTAGAAAAAGATTTTACAAGTGAGTCTCTGTCTGATATGATGTGTCTGTGTATTCTCATCTCCAATAAACAGTTGCATGCATTCACGCAGACTGCTCACAGCAAAACGGCAATTACGAACACGGGGGGTGCCTGCCATCAGTCGTGTCTGTTAATGTTACGTCCTCCACGCACTAGCCAGAAAAAAGAAAGAAAGAAAAACTAGTACAGATCCTTTTGCTTGTTTTATTTCACACGTCAGCTATAATGATGGAGGTCCACACACAAGATTCCAGCAGACAAAGCAGTAACCGTATGTCTCGGTAAACCCACGAGAGCAGCAGCCTGTGAAACAAAGCAGCTTTCACTTTTATGTCCTCTTCTCTCTGTGGTTGTTGTGTAAAGTTGCAAGTAAATTTGCCATTAAAATGGCAGCGAGAAACCAGCAGTTTTTTGAGCTCTCTTTCTTGCTGGCGTATAATGGTGGGGCTTTTTGTATGTGATGCTGTTGCACAAGGATGGATGAAAGTGCTGTGTTTTTTAAAGAACTTTATTTATTTCTTTCCTTTCAAAAGTCTATTTTTCTTGCGTTATTTATAAAGGAAAAAAAACAAAAAAACATGATCTGTTCTGCTGCTCGCTTGCTCTTCAAAGACACGATTGTTTTACTGTGATTAAACAAGATAAGGCCGTGGTGACAACAATGCTGGGAAAAAAAACGGTACGTTTAAAGATGTCTGCCCACTTTACGTCCGGCATACTCATTTGACGAGGTATTATCCACGGCCCGTAATGATACACCTTCTGATGTCGGCGTCATTTTGGGTGCTGGTGGATTGTTTCTGTGCTCTTCTTGAGGCATTCCCAAACTTTTTTTTTGACACTAAGCACAGTATTTTTCCGGGTCAAATGACACATTGTCTCGATACAATACTACTTTGCAACATCACATTTTTCTGCCTCGCTTTTAGTCGCGTTTTGACAACTTTTTTTTTTTTTTTTTAAAGTAGCGGTAAGTTTGTTGTTTGAAACAGAGAGGGGAAATCAACAGCATATATATATATTTTTTATTTTTTTCTGTTTTACAAGAGTCTTCAAGGAGGCCTTATTAAAGCACACTTGAGCTGTATGGTTAGCTGACTTTGAGCCATCATATCAGAGATTTTTTGACAACTCCCCTCTAAACCTGATTCCACAGTCACTGCCCCACTGAGGTCCAATTAGGACGAGGAGAGGGGCCTATATCATTCAGCCAAAGACAAAAAAAGGCATTATAAAATACTGACGAATAATAATAATACGTATTCAGCTGTAAGAAACTATTCTTTTGCTGTTGTTCTTTTTTTCCCAGAAATCTGCATCTTTGCTGCAAACGCCAGGCTGTTTGTGGCTATTAAATGCACAAATGTAAATGAATGCATGTAAAAGTAGAAGGTGTTCAGTAGTAACAGCAAAGATGGGTGGAGGAGGAGGAGACACAAAATGCCAAGTGCATTCAAAACATGCCTGGAAGAAAAAGATAAAAATCAATGAGCATCAGCTGCCGGTCTGGTCGTGAACCGAGACGGGAGCGCTTTGAATGCCTCGGTTTTATTGACCTGCATTAGGCTTCATTATGAATAACAAATATGCAAATATTAAATTAACATTTAATTCTCTTTTTGGCCAGTATTCCTGGCACGCAGTTTCTAGTTTATCCAGACTTGAGGCTAAAACTCGAGGCTCTTGGCAGGTGAGCCAAAAGTACATTTTTGCACACTGCGACTTGCCAAGTTAGTCCAGTATCGTTGTCATTAACCTCAGACATCTTTTACGACTAATGTATACATTGTGTAGGTTGTTGGATCTCTTGGATGCAGATCGTTTATCCGGCCAAAGTGCCGGTGGTGATCATTTATCGGACATAGTGACAGCATAATGTATGCAAATGTTCAACAGAAATGATCATATTGATGAAAGAACATTTCCAAAGACAACATTTGTTCCCTTGCGTGTCGCATGTTTGGAGCATCACACTGTATCTGAGCAAAGGTGTAGCATCCTCTAGCATTTACTCATGAAGTGTTCAGCCACAACAGCTCATCAATATTACAAAAAAAAAAAAAAACTTGCAAGGAACAGAACCATCAGCACCAAGAATATATTACCATGTAAAATGAGACCTACTACTGCTATTACTATTTTTTTTCTTTTTCTAATACTGTAGGGGTGATTCAACACAAAATATGGGAAATTGCTAAAAAAAAAAATTCAGACCTCAGCTGTGCTACTATCTGCGTCGAGTTTTTCATGTCAAGGTTGTGTGTGTTTTCTTGACCATGCAGTTTCTGTCAGTGTATACGCCCTGTGATAGACCTGCAACATGTTCAGTATATGTCGGGGGGTGTAACCTTGCCTTCTGCCCCTCTTGCATGTTCCACCCCATTCACCAGCCAGACCCCTGAATAGGAATGAGCCCGTAAAGGGAATGAAGGAACATGTGGGACGTGTTGTCACTGAGGGAAAAAGAGAAAGTCATACATGAGCAATGCGAGGCCTTGTAGTAACGTAAATCAGCAGTATATTACCCTCCAGTAACCCTCAAGCCCTGTCTGGCTCTTATAGTACAAGACAACACATAATTAACACCAGTGACAGAAACCAAGACACCGTTATAGCTGTTATTATTGCTCATGTGAGCACATGCACCCACCCAACCAGCTAATGTGTCACCGGTGCAGAAGTAAGCGGTGAAATGACTTGAGGTTCATGGTGAGGTAAGAGTACACGCTGTGTTTCCTCTGTGATATTCACACAAGCAAGGCGACAGTCACTTCTAGACTCAATTTGTCCAAATGCGACTTTTTTTTTTTTTTTTCAGAAGGAAAACACGACGTAGTGAAATCGCCGGGGAGGAGGATGAAGTTCACCGTCTCAAGTGTCTGTCTTTGACACCGAAGACCCGGGGTCGTGTTTTAGTGATGAGCGGAGAAGATCAGTCAAGCGTCTTTTTCATTTATTGACTCAATTTGGAATGCGCTAAAAAAAAAAAAGTCAACCTTCAGTATTTGCTTATATTCTAGTTCCTTTACGTTCTCCTTATGGATGACAGACTGCAGATTTCATTTCGTGACTTCATTAAAAAGAATGTGAACCCAGGGCATAAAGCGTGGGTTGCCAACTGAGCTTTTCAATTACACATGTGCTGGCTCGGCTTGAGACGGTTTGAGTCGGCGCGTCAGCCCGGCGCGGCAGATTTGCATTTCTTTTACAACAGTGCTACTTGCCTAAAAGTGTACCTTTCACTGACAACGGGCTTATTTTGTGTGGTGATCAATTGGGTGACCAGCAAGTTAAATTTCCCGTAAACTCATGCCGGTAAAAGTCCTCCATTATTTAGTTATTTAAAAACTTTTTTTTATTACGACATAGCAAAATCTGAAAATGTTGAGTTTTCACCTGCAGCAACTCGACAACAACTCCTGAAAACAGCTGAAACACAATAAAACAATAAAATGGAGCAGATGTCTGAAAGTCTAACAGGGACACTGGAGATAAACTTCATTTCAAACCGCAGAGATCCAGCTAGAAGCTACAAAAAAACACTGAGAGCTGAACACACTGAGACTTTTAACCTTTCTCTCAGGTTATTTTGCAGAGACATGAGTCGAGTCTTGCAGCACAAGCTTGTTTGAGGCAGAGACAAGGGGGGTCGTCATGGGTTGGTCGCGGTGGTGAGGCATCACCACAGCACTTCTGGAGGCGGTGCGGGCGCACTTTGGCCCCGCTCCACAGACGGTCCACCACGGGCGCTGACGCTCAACCCATGTCCACACGGTAAAACCGGTAACGGAAATGCAAATCGGCGCAGTTGGTTTGACTCAGGGCAGGCAAAAGTGCTTGTGGAAAAACCTCTGCATGGCCCTCCCCTGCTAACCCTTCATTTTGATCACAACCACATACCTGTAAAGTGCCTGCATCTTGCAAGGTTGTGATGTGTTTTTACATCTGGCAAAGTAGTGCATCTGTGTCAGTTAGTTTGGTGGCTCCAGGAGCACATTTTTTCCATGATGGCACACACGTACAAACAGACCAACAAGATGAAAACAGTACCAGCCACGCTTTTCCAGCCGGTAATACATAAACAGAACATTAAAAACCAAAAATGAAACAGTGGCAATATCTCCACCTCAATATAATGACCTTCAGATGCTCTGATTAAACATGGATAATCCCCAGACCTTGGTTTGATAATCCAATTAAAACCACTTGTTATTGTGCTGAGGGGTAATTGGTCCTTTTTTGTTAAACATTAAGCGTGAACTTAAAGCAAATGTTTCATTGCACTTTAGAGCAATGGCTTGTTACTAAAGATAACTGGAAAGCAAAAAAACAAAGACACCTTTATCTTTTTCGTTTTCTTTTTTTTTTCCCACTGCATAACAACTATGAAAGTAATGAATAAAAGTGGATTAAGAGTTTGATTCTGACAGAATATTTATCAATTCCATTGTTGTCAAATGAGGTCAAGAGGCAGTCTGGATCCATACTGTCTATATAAAAGAACTTTTAGAATTGCTATGTTTGTCTGTTTGAGCCACGATGTGTGAATATTCATTTATGATCACCAGACTTGTATCAAATCTCTGAAGAATCTACTTAATGTAATGTGACTAAGTGCACAGCTATGAAACAGTTGTGATATAGAGCAGACATGTTACTAACATTGTACCCATACTGTACAGTTGATTTATTATTGTTTGGCTCGTGTACACTAAAAGCCAAAGACAGGCAGCCTGTGTCACACTAAGTAGGATGCAAGGAACACTTTGGAACTCGGTGCTGGTTTTTTTGTTGTATTTGCAAGTTGGTCCATACTTTTTTTTTTATTTATTGTCTGTTTTCCTGTATTTTTTATTCTTTATTTACACCCTTCAACCCCCTTTTCCCAAAATGCAGAAGGCAGGAAAAACCGTAACCGGACGTACAGTCCTCAGCATCACAGAATTTGAGGTCATCTTTCATTGCGCTCACACTGCCCTGGTTTTTCTAACGGAAGAGCAGATGCCTTCAGAATCTGCAGCAGGATACCAGGTGTGAAGGTAGGGGTAGATCCCACAGCATAAATTACAAGAACAAAATATAAAAAAAAGAAAAAAAGAAAAAAACAAGAAAAGGGCCTCTGGGCAAATGTCTGTTTTACACAGGCTGAGCCTCTGGGTGGCTCCTGGCAAGATCCCCGACAAATGACAGCACTTGGTTGGTTGTTCTGAGGCTTCGAGGCCATTTGCCTTCATGTGACAGGTTGTGTATCTTTCTCCACATTCTCGAGAATCGACTGGCTATAGCCGGAGCCCCTTCTCTTGTTTTTTGTTTCTCTCTTTTTCATTCCAGAATTAGAGTTGGAAGAAATCTGTTTGGCAGTTGCGTATCGTGGATGCTTTTACCTCATTTCCAGCACATTTCCGCTGTCTTCAGGTGAGCTGCGGATCAACAATGTGCGTCAACAGATATGATGTTGGATTGACGGTCTACCCGAGGGATAAGGGATAATGGGATTTTCATTGTTTTGAGCACTGCAGGTCTGTAGTCTGTCATATGTAGTACCTCCACCTACAAGGAATCGCAGTCTTGTGCCAATCAAATGATGAGACAAGACACTGAAATCTCCCATCTGCTAAAAAGTCTATAATTGAGAATTTCGCATTATGACTCTGGTACAACAAAGGGAGCAATTCATTTGCCTTTGACAAATCCCTTTTTCCGTCGGGGCTTTATTTTTTTAATCACCAACAGAACAAAGCATGGAGCAGATGCTTGTATCAGACCATCAGATAAAAAAACATCAAAACTACACATTTCAATCAGCTTTTCAAACTAAACTAGCACAACATTGAGACAACACAAACAGTGCAGCGCCTTTAAAAGTGCTGCAAGAGATGCATCAGGCTGTGCGCCGAAACGCGCCGAAACACTCTGTAGAGCGCCAGTAGCAGCTCTTAAAATGGGACACTGTAGGTTGCAACAGTGACTATCCAACAGTGGAGAAAAAAAAAAAAAATTGAATCAGCGAAGCACTGTTCCTCAAAGAAAGTCCTTCTGCTCCTGTGCTTCTGTCTTTCTGGGGACAAACACTAGATTTTATGACCTGGAAAAGGTTCTGCAAATACCTCCCCTCCAGTGACTCACTTACAGCCATGCTGTCTGCAATAAACAGGATACACAGCATCCTGTAGCTGGTATGTGCTTTGCCGTAATTGTCTGTAATCATTAAAAGTCTGTAGATCTACAGCGCATAGGGTAGCAGTGATTTCATACCGCTTTCGCCTGTTCACTCTCTCAAAAAGAAATTGCAATATTCATATAAAGGATCGTAATAAGGGGAGACACTGCAGGGGTTGGGTAAAAAAAGAAAAAATGTAACTCATAAAATATCACCACAAAATGTCCCTAGTTGATTACTTGCACATTTGTTTGTGGATTAAATGTTTTTGTTTTTTGTTGTTTAATATGCAGTGTTGTGTGTTATCTGATTAAATATGCACCAGTTTGCATACATTAGCAGAAGAGTAGTGTGTACATAAGAAACACCTAAATGTGTAATTTGGTCATTTCCCTTTCCACCAGCCTGAGAGAAGGCATGTTATTGCAACCCAATCTCATGTGAAAATGTATATTAGCGACATTGGTCCACAGGGCATAATGTAGTAGTTATTTAGCATAATGTGAGATGTCTACAATTTTGGGGGGCCTGTTCTTCTCTATTGCCTTTGCCCACCTCACGTGACCATCAATTTTGTGGCTGCAAGAACAAAAAACATGGCTGCCATTCCTTCTATTTCCAGTGAAAAATGTTTTGAAGATATCTGTTACATTAAAATGTGTTTTGATGACATTTTTATCCTGAAATATGCACCTTTTTTTCCTAATCCGCGCTCAGTTAATGTGTGTGGTCTTCAGTTTGTTAGTTTGGTTATGGAGGTACACGAAAAAGTGCATGTAGTGTCTTACCTTAAACAGATATACAGTGGTCCAAAAGTCTGAGACCACGCTGAAAAATCTGGAATATTGTCACATTAACCTGGAAATAATTCGAAAGTTTAAGTATTCATTACGTAATTGAGAAGTGTTAAGTTGTTACCCTGAGCAAAGGGGGGCTTTCTCATCGTCAGACCATGACTAGACTCTAAGGGGAAAAGATAACGATTGGAAGACAGTGCATCAGTCGCATCCAGAGCACGAACCAGCAAGACCCAACGCGAGAACACCATCAGGAGATGAATACGCCGGGTTTAGTTTGGATAATGACCCCATCGCACCTCAGGGCCTTGCAAGAACCGATTCAAGACCTAAAAATGACAAGATGCACATGACGGGTCTCTCCACAGTCACCTGACCTCAACCCCATCGGACATTGAACGGGGGCAAGTTGGAGACTGAAGAAAGTCGAGTCATTCTGTAACACCATCAGAAGCTCTGCAGAATGCTGCCAAATCATGCTGAGATAACATGAGTAGCCAGGTTTCTGCAAAAAAACTTGAGGATTCCGCGCCAGCTCGAGAGCACAGTGTCATTAAAGCACCGGGGGGGCATACTGAAAAAAATATATATTCTGAAACTCATGCACATTCTTCAGGTTTTCACGATTGTTAAACTGATATGAAATTGAATGAGAAAAATATTGTTACATTCCAAACAATAGAGTGGTCTTTTTGTTTTATTATTCAGATGTTAATCCTTGATATTTAATACCATATTTCTTAAATACTCCAAATACAAATCAAATGCTGTGTTGAGTGTGGTTTAAATTCTCATCTGTGGCAGCATAGTGATCGGCAAGTGAGAGAGCAGTCAGCTCATTTATTTCTACACTGTCGTAGCTGTACATCCTACTGTAGCTGTAGCTGGATGGAGAATTACCCATCAGCAGCCAGCTGCTCCTCACCGTCTGACCCTGCGCTCGAGGCTTCAAGTGTGGATGATGCGCCCTCTCTACTTGCCACACTCTTCATATTTCTATCCTCCTACATGGAAATTATATCCATAAAGCTCAGGCACATGCGCAAGTGTTCCAGACTGACTTTTTTTGCACATCTGTATATAAAACCAACGGGGAAGGGGCTCGGATGTGTAGATCAGGCACACGCACTGTAGCCACTGTCACAGCTGTAGGCTGAGTCCCTCAGGGAGCGCTCCACCAGCCGCCCCGTAAAAAAGTGCCAGAGCACATCTGGGTCCCAGCAGGTGCTCTGAAGTCCCATGATAGATTGTTGTTTGCTGCTAAGCCTTTGGACTGGCATCCTTTCGCATCACTATGGAGCCTTATATTCAGTTTGGAGTATGCCTCGAGCCTCGGAGAAAGGGCTCAGGAATTAAAGGGATGACGTGTGCATAAATGTGAAAGCCAGAACAGTCACTGGGAGTCATATGGGGATTTTGATTGTGATGCCTGAAGGCCAAATATCAGTCCTGTAACAACTGCATTCTATCACAATATGGCTTATTTTCTGTATGTTGTTTCTTTTTTTTTTTGAGTTTTCAATTTAATAATCGGATGTGGCACGCTGTCCCCTGTCATCCATCTATGTAAATCATAATACTGTTGTGTCAGGAGTTTTTGGTCTTTAAGGACAAACTGTAAACATTGTTTACATTTTTATTGAAGTGGGGGAAAGGACAAAACAAGGATAGCCAAATGTCATGCCGTCTCATCATTATTCTGTGCTGCCATGTGCCAATATCATCAGAGATAAGCAAGCGCAGAGTAATTGCTAAAGATAACTTCCATTTAAGCGAGCTCTAATACTCGTCTGTGGCTCTTAATTTGTAGATGTGCTCTACAGAGCGCCGCTGACCTTCGCATCCCCGTATTATTTATCAGCGAAAACCATCAAAATCATATTTGACAGTATCTGTGAGCAGCGGCGATGAATGATTGCTCCTGGATTTACAGCGTCTAATTGCTTTCTATTACTGAATTTAAAAAAACAAGAACATGTTTTTGGCTGATATGCCAGATGCACTGCTGAAGAGAAAAAAAAATACACCTCTTCCCAAACGTGTTAATTAGCTATGTCTTGTAAAATAACAAATTTGTGTCAAATTTTGCTTACTTACGATCACACGCTGACACCTGGATGCTGCCTCCATTAACACTCATTTCATAATTTTGGGGTATTTCTGCAAGTGTTCATGTTTAATTTACATATATTTTGCATTTTTATGTATTTTTAATCAGTTGTCAAATGAGCGTCTCATATCATCGGACATTAGTTTATGTATTCAGTCTGCCAGCCGGAGCTGTATGTGATATATAAAGTTTGTTTTCAGGGGAAATTAAATAGGTCACACGACGCTGCTGCCGTTCAAGACAGACAGCATCCAAGAGCAGAAATTAGGAACAATTCTGATGAACGGCAGGGTCCTTGTGTCATCATATTAATAGTTTTGTGCACTTGCATTGGGGAGTTATCGATGAATAAACCAATCCGAAATCAATACGAAGTTACCCAAACGAAAGGGAAGCCGAAAACAAAACATTAGGGGGCACACCTCTCCAGCAGCTGAGTTTTCAATCATGAAAGCAGAAACAAGTAAACAACAATGCAGATGTTTGCTTTAAATAATTCAAAAGTCTTTGCATAATTACATCAACGGTGAAGACGCCAAAGATCTCCCATGAGGAGCCATGGCCCTGCGGCTGGTACGACGGGTGAACGTGGGGCAAAGCAGCATGTAGTGCGAACGACAGCAGCGGCGTGCAGTGCAACAGGAACAGGTAGTTTGAATAATCTTCTCTTCGGATGAGTGTTGGAAGCAGGATGCCTGCACATGCTCGGGAGTTCATTAGCTAAAAAGGTGGAGACCCAGTCAAAAAACATGACCAGAACAAGATTCGTGATTTTTGCTTAACTACACTAAACGCTTCATTAACATAATAACAGTTTTTTGCAGCTCTTTCCTCCACTTTTTGCGACAACAGGTTCAGATCACAGTTATTCCAACACCATTAATTAAAAGGGAAGTGTATAAAAGATAATCATCAAACTGCCAAATCCTGTCCAAACTTGAGAACCAAGTACAGTCTGAGTCCTATTATAAATTATAAATAGAGCGGTTGAGAAAACAGCTACAAAAGTGATTTTGTGGGTGTAGAAAGAGGAAAATGGCCCCTAATGAGAAGCCTGTCTTTTTCTTTGTGACATGCCAGTACTGCTGTCTTAAAATACCACACACAAAAATGTTCAAATGACATGGTCATCAAACTGTGGCTTGTTTAAAATGATGAGGCTCTGATACATTTTCTTTTTGCCCAACTTCGGAAGGACATGCATATGTGCATGCCTTTTTCAGAGTTAACATCACAGGCTTTACGCAAGTGGGTCAGTCGCAGGCTTGGCCGTCCCACTTTGAGGCAGAACAAGGTGCTGTGAGAAAAACAGTTTTTACATTGAAAGCACGACCAATTGAAAACAGCTAAGTGGAATATGATTTGAGCTGGGTTTTTTTTTTTTTTTTCCTCCACCTCCAGCTCTGCGAGAAAACACTGTGTATGTTTGTGCATCTGAATGCTCTCTTGCCTTAAACTTGTCTGGGCTTTGATTTCTTGACATATTCCCTTGCTGCGTTTTTGCTTCAATGCTCCATGCGCTGTGTTGTCTCCCATCTCCTTGTATCCGTCTCCTATCTCATCCCACATGTGCTTCCAGGCAACGCAAGGGCTCACAGACTGCTTTCCATAAAGATAACATTGCTGAGTTAAACAGATGGGGTATAAATGTTCTCTCAGTGATAAGTGTTGGCTTAGATACACCAAGAGATAGAAAAAGATTATTCATAGTGTCTTGAATTTTCAACTAAAATAGGAAAATCTTGAGTACAGTTTGGGGGTTAGTGCATGCGCACACTGCATGTAAGCCATGTTTTATGTGCCTGTTTTCATCACGGATGCGAGCCGTCAGTCCTGATAGGGGGAACGCGCTCTCTGAAGTGTGTTCGTCATCCTGAATGTGTTTCCTCTAAAGCTAATAGCCAGAACGCCATAGCTGCAATTTGTAATGTTTCACCAGTGTATCTGTAAGTCTGTGCATTTACATTTAGGGCATTTAGCAGACTCTTTGTCCAAAGCGACTTACAATAAGTACATTTGTCACAAGAAAGAAACCCTGACAAATCACCATCGATAGAGTAAAAAAGAAAAAATAGAAATGTTTTTAAAGCCATCATCTGAGCATCGAATTGCTTACGCTGGGGCGTGTGTTCTGACCAGTGTTTGGAGGTAGACAAGTGCAGTTCCGTTGATGGCCTTGAAGGCCAGCACCGATGTCTTGAATTGAATGCGGGCCACAACAGGAAGCCAGTGGAGGGCACAGAGGAGAGGGGTCACACGGGAGAATTTGGGTAGATTGAATAACAGATACCAGATTGCAATAGAGCTTTTTGCAGTGATTGTTATCAATGTTCTATCAAGTACAGAATAGATCTGGTATATGAAGCTCAAAAACATCATGTATAATACAAACAAATCTTGTCCCAGTCTCCCTTTTAATAAATATGACCAAATCTTTGTGAAAATAATAATAATTTTGATTTTAATCCAAGATATTTAGATATTACAAAACCTGTTAGCATGACACATTGTTTTTCGGAGACAGTGTTAAACCAGGATAGACCAAAAAAGCAAGTGGGTGGGATATATTAAAAACTGACTGTATGGGTTTTATTATGCAAAACCTCTGCAAAACAATTTGTGTGGGAGAAATTGATATGCAGACAGACCCCGATGGCAGCGAATTTCCGACTCCAGAAGTATACATTGGACCAATCAAATCCTTTGTTTCGGCTGATATCCGGGTCAAATGGGTGAAAACCTGATCAGTTTTGTCTCATAACTTGTACTGTATGGCAAACACCACAATGACTACCTCAGCAACCAATTCAAGGATATTATATGGCTTGGGTTGAGGGGTACAGGGGGAACTGAATGGGCATCATTCCTGAAACATTACAGAAAGTGTACTTATTGATGTTTTCCAATGTATAGGTATGGGGACGGAGACAAAAATAAGAGTATATCTTGTAGACTTTCCGTATCGCCACACCGCATTTTTCGCTTTACACTGGTGGGAAACACCTTTTAATCACAACAGAACTTGATATTTTTGATGAGACGTTGGGACAGTTTCATCTGGACAAGATATCTGCGGCAACAGAACCTAGTAAAGCAAAATCACATTGTTTCCTGTCCCTAACCAAGTGGTTTTTGTGCCTAAATCTAACCAGACTATAAACACAGTGTTGTCACAACATAAAACTGCACATAGAACATAAAGGAACATCAAGTTGAAACAAGTTGCCAACATTTATTCAGGCATTTAGGCTGAAAAATAAACTCCCCTGATATCAACATTCGGTATACATGTTATGTATCCATAGCCACATCCACAAAGATCTCATGGTCCCTGTTTTAGAGAGGTAATCTCAGTTAAAACAGACTCAAACAAACTGCTGTAAAACATGTACAGTATGTACAAGGTGAGCAGAGGCCACATGACCCAACTGTCCTTTTTCCTAAATCTCTGCTGCGGTCGCATTTTTATTCCACTCTGGTAGTTGCAACTTAATTCTAAGTGTTACTGAGCTCCCTGTCAAACATTGTGTGTTGATAAATCTCCTAGTTATACCTAAATCAATACAGGGGGGGGCAAGGTGGTGGGTGAAAAACCTTTATAATCCTTGCCCTCAGCAATCCTCTGCACGCAGGCCAATTTCAGTCTGGTTTTATCATTTGAACCTGACAGTTTGCAGTATGTTGAGTGGACCCAATCCATATTGTTTGATACCACTCTTGGCCCACACCCCATAAAGTATTCCAATCAAAGTTCCTGGAATGTATTTTTAGTGTCAGAGGAAAACCTCGTTTGTTTATGCACTTGTAAGATTTTCACACAGAATGTCGATGTGGGAGGCAACTGAGCAAGTGCTCTTCAATTTCTCCCAACATGACGAATGTTACAGCCAACCTAACGACAGGAAATATGATTACATTATTAAATGTTTTTGTTTTATTGCTTACAATACATAAAACAATAACTTAGAAATGTGGAATTATATGTAAATGTATCTATCTAGCCTCTATCCATCCACGACATGAATATCTGAATTTGCTTTAAAGTAGACATATTATGCTCATTTTCAGGTTCAGAATTTTAATTTGGGTTTAATAGAATAGTTTTACATACTTTAATGCTCGAAATTGACATCCGTTTTCTCACACTGTCCAGTGCTGCAGCTGCTGTCTGAAACACTCTGTTTTAACTGCTGTCTCTTTACGGCCCCTCTCCTGAATACCCAGTCCCTTTCTGATTGGTCAGCTCACAAATGCCCGAGCCAGCACGGCTTGCCACAACAGAGCAGCTGTGCTTAATCAACTTTAAGATGGCAAACCATGCAAATCTGTCATGCGGTGTGATGTCACAAAAGGCGCGTTCAAGTTGAACTCTAGCTGACCTCCGGCAACAGCGAGATCTGCTGGTGACTGCAGGGGCGGGGATACAAATGCTGCTATGAAGTCGGACACTCTCTACTTCCCATAGACGTGACGAGACATGGCTGAGCATGCAGCGTTTGCCTTCTTCGTCCGCGAAGAAATGGAGGAAATTGAAATTCCATTAATGTTTGAGGAAAATCAACAACAAAGGCGATCAGTTTTCCTACCTGATGCTATGGGAACTTTGTTGGCCTTTTTCTCATATTTATCTCATTCAGAAATTATTCAATCTGAGATGTTCAAAATAGTAGTCAACCAAAACTCGCAGGCTGAGGGAATAGAGCAGTGGAACTGCTGCCGTGTTGCATGCAGATGACCGGGGATCAAGACTGATGTCAAGTGTGTCTTTTGCAGAGGGTGTATTTACCTGATTAGTAACCTGATTAATTGCCTATTTGTTTGAAGAGTACTTATCTGTATAGATAGATAGCTAGGCTACTATAATATGTTTAATGTAAGTGAAATTCAGGATTCCTTCAGGAAATATTGTTTCATTCTCATCTTACTTCTGTAGGCTACCAGGTTATATATATATATATATATATATATATATATAAATATATATATATATATATATATAGTGAGTTTTACCTTTTAAGGGTTAGCCTACTTGCTCCAATAGTAAACCCTTCTGGTACAGGATTAGTGATGTGCAATCTATTTTACACATGCATATGGACAGTTCACATTTAGAGACAACAGAATGTGACAGCTTTGTCACAATAACAACTTCAAATTTGGATATTTTGTAATTGCTTTACTTCAAAACGGTCACACAGTGGCGCATTAATGGTCCAACTGGTTTATCAAGAGTAGATGAATAGCCAAAGTGTTGTCTTACTGTAAATGCACAAAATAGTACAATACAATACAATTACAAGAATTATTAATTATTATGATGAAAACTGTGATTAAGTGCATGATTATATCACAGCTGAGGGGAATTTGCTGACCCCCTTTAACAAATATGCATAACTATAGACACATAAGATGATGCATTTTCTTATAGCAACATTATTCACAATGAATGAAATACATTTCACTGAATGAGTAAAATACAATAATCAGAACAAATTACTGAATCAGATGCCTTGTCCCGCTGCGCCATCTCTCGCAAAATAGCTCAGGATAATTCTTTGTATTGTTAATGTGACGGGAACAGAAAGGCCTAATAAGAGAGGATAGTACAGACAATGCTGGACTTGAAGCTGTACTGTCTGCATGCAAGACACAGCAGTTAACCACTTCTCTATCATCACCACAAGTAAGGTGACAGAGCTGAGCAATTTATTGACGACATCTTTCAGGGTTGTTGCGTTACATGAAGGATTTTATAGGTTTATTCATCTCATAGGTGCGGCCATACAGCTGCTACTTATCTGAAAGTATGTGATATTTGAGTAGAAAAGAGGCACAGGCACTTTTGGATATGGAAATATATTGAAACACACGTCATATACATCAGCGTAGATAAAAGCCAATTAGGGCAAAGTCCTGACGTCATAAAGGTGGGTCTAGACTCGCGCAGTACTTGGAGAGCAACTGCTCTGCAGCCACCTTGCTCCTGCGATAACTTACGGTCATGTGACATCGAACGCAGAGCAGAAACCACTCCCGTTCACGTCATCATGGACACATTTTAACCAGCATGCATCACATTTTAGGCGTGATAATGAACTCGCCTAATGTCATGACACTGATGGCGGGACTACTGACGAGATGTTTCAATAGCAGCGTTCTCTGTGGGAGAGTGGAGCTTCAGTTCTTTGACCTTTTTAACTTTCAAGATTTTTTACAGAACCATATAAAACACTGAAGGAAAGGGAAAACACAAGAAAGCATAGGTCTCCTTTAATTGAAGCAATTTAGATCAGTTACAGCTTTGCCAGTTCACAGATCTGGACTTTCATATATTGTTTCCCAGTCAGGTTTATCAGTGTAATGTTCATTGTGTTCCAAAACTGCCATTTTTGTCACAAGTCTATCAATAGCATCTGGATAAATATACCAGTAGTTTGTTGGGGTTTTTTCTTAGTTAGGCATTTGCATTTAACAATTTAGCCTGATGACTACAGATGGTGTATTCTGAAACCCAGGATCCAGATGTGTTAAACAGATATTGTGGCTGTCATTACCTGATATATTCACCAATTAAATCAAGCCCTCGCAACATGTTCTTCATTCGTTAATCGTACATTATACCATATTTGTATTGGGCTATAGAGGGTCCAACTAAATGAAACACCATTTGCTGCCAACCCACATCTTAGCAGCAAAAAGGAAGCGAAGTGAGGCAAAGCACAAGAGTGCAGAATTTTAAACAATAACATAGTTCGCTGCTTACGAGCGGTTATCAAAGCTTTTGGTTGAAGACATAAGACTGTTTACACTTCAAAGAGACTAGAAGAGGGGTGCGATTGGGAGGGATGTGTCAGTTTGCACTCGAAAAAATATGGCACTTCAGAAACAAAGGGAACAAATAGTGAAAAAAGGTATTCTTCACATATAAAGACTTGTCTATAAACAAGTGACCTATATGTCATTGAAATGCAAGTAAAGGTGAACTTGTCTTTTATCAATTGTGATGAGATCTTTTTGATTAAGAAATTAGATGAATATACTCAGTAAGTTTTGGGGGGGTTTTTTGCAGGGTGATATTTGAGCGAAAAAAATATATATTTCATGAGACAGCAATAGGATCTGCAGCAAAAGAAAAGTCACAGTGTCTCAGCAGAATAAAATGTGTCAAAATGAAAAAGTTTTGAGCATTAAATGTGCTGATTCAGTGTCAGGAAGTCAAGCGTTGAGGGGTACTCCAAATCATCTGCAGGAAAAAAAAAAAAAACTCTGATTTGAGTCCGGAGCTCTTCATTCCAGACATTTTGTTAACACGAGTGAGTAAATGGAAGCTGTAAAGAGAGAAGTTCTTTCGGAGGTTTAAATCAACGTTTACGTCATTTTTCTCTCCTCACACATCAAGTTAAGTGACAAACAAGACAACGCTATCTCGCTAGATGTCAGAATTAGACGATACTCCGTCGCTTTCCTCTCATGTAGATTATTTGCAATTTGGCCCGGGCAGGTTTGCGTGTCTTAAAGGTGCTTTATTGAACATCATTGGGACATCTTGTTAGCGCTCCTCTGACTGAGGCCCATCTCACAGGTTGCAGGAGACAGAAACAATCTTGAAAAGCTCCTCCTAGGCTGCGAGAGGCGGCATCAAATGAGTGAAGTATCAGCACACCAACAGTTAGGGGGAGGCCTCAGGGACATGTATAAAATTGGATCTGCCATTTTCTGAAAAATGTGCTGTTGATTTGATACTTTTTCGAGTCCAGGTTTTGTTCCTGAGGATGTCCATAATAGTTGATGAAGACAAATTACTGGTGCTTCCCTCTAAAGGAAAAAGAAAGGAAAGGGAAAGAAGTGAAAACATTTCTCAGGGGAGGTCCGTCTCATCTTCTTATATATTCAGAGGGAGACTGTCCATATACTGTACACACAGCATTAGTCCATAGCAGAACAGATCAGAGGGAAAGGCTTATTAAAGGATAATACTAGACATTCTCAAGTATTCATAGGTTATTTTGGTGTCCCAGGACAGTTCCGCCGATGTCTGTGAACTTGCATCAGTCTTTTCTAAAGCTGGAAAAAATCAGAGGCACAACCCCAGACTCCGTGATGTCGTTGGGGTGTAAAATTACGGGGAGCTGATTTGCGGACGGCGACTGCGTGCAGGAAAAGTTCACCCCGAAGTAAAATTAAAAATCCTCGCTCTGTGAAGCAGAGTGTGAACCTCGCTCTGAAAAATCTCACGACTGCACAAAGTCAGCTTCCCCGCACAAACTCAGCTTTTGACTTAACTATCCAAGGGCAAAAGAACACGCCGTTTGGAAATTTTTCTCAAATGTATGCCGTCTCCCTTTGAAAATACGGAGCAGAAAATTAGTTTGTTTGCTGTTTGTGCAGTTGAAAAAGCACTGTGCTTGCTTTAAAACCAGCCCAGTGCAAGCCAACGGGGGCTAAATTAAAGCGAGATGATGCCCTTATGATACTTTAAGCTAACAGTGAGTTATTCTTCAGAAGGCGACAGGGGAAAGCCAGAGAGCTTCACAAATAAATGCATATTTGTCTGCTTGTGTGTTGTATAATTTTTCCGGCGCCGGTTGTGTTTCGAGGGAGAGGCTGTGCTGTGCTGCGGTGGTGGCTGTCAGCCTTATTGGCATTTTCTACGGTGATTTCTATGGGCTCACTCTATTAGAATCACACAGGGCTTCCATCTCGTCCGCGGCAGCCTGCATGCAAAAGAAGTGTCCCTGGAGCCTCTGTTTACCAACCAAGTCGGATTTGCTGCTCTCATACGCAGCCAGGCTAAAGCTCAGCTACCCAGCAACCCCCTCCAGTGTCCCTCCCTTAGCCCTCGCCACCAACACCCCCCACTTACACACACACACACACAACCACAAAAAATAAATAAATAAAATAGAGAGAAAAAACCCGCCAGTCCTTGAGGCTTTCATTTGGTCGCTCATCCTTAGTCTACTTTTCGCCAGAATCTGTTCAAAACTTTCCAGACTGCGGGCTTTTTATGTAAATCTTGTGGTACAAAAAAGAGAAGCCGTGGTTACAAGCCAAATCTGCATCCTTAAGAAAAAAAAAAAAAAGAAGGAAAGCAGAAACACTTCAAACAGAATTGTTTAAGTCTCAAAATAATAAAATTGAAGGGGCAATGTATTGTTGCTTTGACAGAGTACAGGGAGGGGACTTCAAGAGCTTGTTAATAAACAGTGAATATAAGCCTTTTGTTTTGCCCGAGTGAAAATGTCTTTGGTCGGGCGTCAAAATAGAATAAAAATATTTAAGTTGTTTCTCATTCATTCACATGTTTGAACATCCTGAGCGTGAGGCGTGAAGTGTTGTCATGTGCTTTTATTACACGCCGCATTTTTTTTCTTCTTGGCACTTTGATATTCCCAAACGTAATCACTCTCAGCGGGCGAGTGTGAAGTATCATTCGTCGTCACAAAAAAAAAAAAACCCCTGTCTCGATGATAAAGAAAAACAATCCAAAGACTAGACAACAAGGGAGTGTGTCTGTCTGGTCCACATGGCTCTTCGGGGAAGAAACTTCTCACAGTTGATGAAGTTAGTCAACAATGCCGTGCTTCTGCTACTTGAGATGCCATGCTTTACTTTTACTCTCACAAACATAGAAGGGGAATCACAATTTTTTTCTCTACTTAAGACTATCCTGAACCTTAGTTATAAGTATGAATCCATTTTCCATAGTGCACCAGGGCAGCGTCTTTTGTTAGACATGCATGATGAGTTATCATAATTTATTTGTAAAAAAAACAAACTATTACATGCCCCTTTAAAGAACCACTATGTAGGATTTAGGAGGTTGCAGATCGCCAGGCAAGGCAAGTTATTTGTATAGCACAATTCAGACACAAGGCAACTCCAAGTGCTTTACATGGGCATACAAATAACATTACAAGATAAAAATCACATTTGAAATGCATTTAAAAATAAGTAAGACAACGTCAAAAATCAAGACATTAAAACAAGTTAGGAAATAGAGAAGTTGGCAAAAATAGAAAAGACTTAAAAGAGACGAGACTAGAAAAAAAAAGCCACAGTGCAGTTTAAAGCTTTGAAATTGCTTCAATAAAAAAGCAGCGGCAAACAGAAAGGTCTTCAGTCTTGATTTAAAAACTTAAACTTAAAATCTTCCCCTCGTCCATGCTTGGCACTTAAAAATGAAAAAACAAACAAACACGGAGGCCCTCTCTAGAGCCATTAAAAATGGTGACCTCCATGGAAAAAGACCCACTCTATGTGTAGATTCAAGTGGTTAGTTCCAAAGTTGGAGAATCTGACAAAGAAATGTGTATAATTTCAATGCTTCAGATTGCTCAGCAACTGAAAGGCAATGGATAGAAAAACATCTGGAGAGACATTGGGCCATGTTTCGAAGTAAAACAGCATACTGATGGGTCATTTGATGACCCATTAGCTTCTGGTAGATGACAGCTTATGTTAGCATTCAACCACTTCCTAGCTAAACATTACTGTTTGATAGTGTTACACGATACGATAGTATGAAAGCATATGCCAGACACATTTATTTTAAACCTGGAAGTGAAACACACTGGATATAACGCTAGCTAGGAAGTGGTTGAATGGTAACGTTAGCTACTGGTTATCAAATATGTCGTTTTACCTCAAATATGGCTCAATTTCACTCCAGATTTTCATTGTCCAATATGTTTATCAGTTTCTACTCAACTGTTAAGTGATGAAATGATAAAAATGTTCAGATTAAGTTTCTAAGTTTATATAACAATGTATCCCAGCATCTAAGCCTCCCACTGTGAGCACTATGCCAGAAAAATACTGTGTGTGAATGGGGTCAATTCCTAGTTTCAGGTTTCATTAATGAAAACCTCACTATTAACATTATGATTATCATTTTCCATTTCTGCCCATGAATCCTACACACTGGACCTTTAGTTGTATGTTGCACAGTTTGCTGTGATTATAAAAAATATATATAATATTTATTATGTAACAAACAAACAAACACACTGTATAACAGTATAAATTAATTCTGCACTTCACAGTAAGCTTTGCTTATCACATCTTTTTGGCAGCCAATATTTTTGAATTTAACTCTGGAACACACACTTGGCTCTGTGTTTATATGCCCTGGCCTATCTATTTGCCCTCATTATAAAGGTCTGACCTGACAACACATAAAAAAACAATAAAAAGTAAACATCTACTGTCAATAAGCGAGAGGGATGGCAGCATACCAAACATGAGAACAGGACAAAACTGATACCATCGTTTTCATTATCCTTATTTCTGTTGTTCCTTGGCAAGAAGATTAATGTGAATTTACACAGAGATGTTGTGTTGGCACCCACGACTGGCAGACTGCCATAAACGTGGCATACTACTGTCATTCTTCATATCAAAATAAGCTGGAAGATGGTTATGAGTTCAGCGATGCTATGTTAACTAGTTGGCACCCGATGTTTCTTATGACATTGTCAAGAATATATTATTTTCTGTCTTTGGAACAAACATCTGCTCGATCGTTTCTCTGTGCACCTTCAAAGCTCTTTCCCTATCAGCTTTTGTCTGTCACCGAAACCGAGCTGAGTCACTGACAGTCACTTCCAGCTGCAGTCTGTAGGCCATCCAGACATGAAATCAATACTCTACATTTTCCTTCTGATGGACACATACTGGGGACAGACAGATTCCCCTTACCAAGACTGCACTTGATTGAGTCCCACTTAGATTGCTAATGTGACTGATGGACTGACACAGACAGCTCTACGGGAAGTTACTGTGTGATCTATTGTGACAATCTCTTGCTGACAGCGAGGAAGTGTATTTGAACGAGTTTGTGCTGTTGTCTCCAACTGTTAAATGCTCTTTGCTTTGGCACTTCCTGTTACTTCCTTTTCAAAGGTCCCCATCATGCCACGACAGATGAATTGGTTCAAAACTTTGAGTCACTTCCAGCGCTGCATTTGTATTTGTACCGTAGCTCATGTTTAATAGACCGTAGCGTTGAAATAAAAGACTTGAAAGACAAAATGCCCTAACAAGAGGACATTTCTAGCTTTGTCTAATTGGTAATGAGTCCAACAATGGAGTAACTGCGCACAACAGAGTGTAACAATACGGGTCTTTATCTCAAGTGAAGAATATGAATTGCAGGGTAAAATCCATTGTTTGAGGCAGTCATTAACTACAGCATCTGGCAGCGTGGGATGGGGCCATGATCATGACTTTAAGTCGCTCGCAGACAACACTGACATGCAAACACTTTCAAAATTTCTCAAAAATGATAAATTTGGCAATTAGCTGTGAGATGAGTATATTCATCAGGGAATTTGTGTCTCTTTTTGATTCTTACACTACATCCCAAATATTTCTTAACTAGAGCAATATTAGACAGTGATTTAAAAGAGACTGTATAGCAACTAGATAAGAGGGGGCTATCAATATGCTGGGGAAAAGAATACAGTGGAGAAATTATCTTTATGTGGTAGCACATGTGATTGGCTGGTGACCTATCCATGATGTACCCTGCCTCCAGTTATGAAATGCAAACACAAACAATCGCACAATAACTAGTACAAGAATGTTTTTCCCCTCTACTCTTGATGTTACATAAGATTTTGATCTTAAAATACATGAGAAATGTCTCATGAATGGTTACCTGAAAATTCTCCCACAGCCCAAACCTAACCCTAACCTTAATTGACAGTCAGTGCCAATCCTTAAGGTTAACCTTAACCCTAAGGTTACAATATTTCCACATCAAAATGTCCAAAAACAAATAAAGAGTTGATACATAACATGTTTTCCAAGTCTTTCCAACAATGTTCACACCCAGAGAAATCCTCTGGAAGTTTATCTAAGGAAACGGTCTCTTCTGTTTTGTTGGCTGCCACCATAACACAGGCAATACCAAATGATATGTCAGAGACTGAAGATGTAAAACAACAAACGTGACTCAACATGAATTAAATCTTATTTATTACCTCCTCCATGATGAACATTTCAGCCTGAGCCACATCAGAGGTCATCATCGGCAATGGGGGTTGTTTACCGATAAAGACAAAAGCTCCCATGATCCCACGTTATTTTGCAACCTTATGAAACGATGTCTTTCGTTATCATTGCTTTGATTTTTGTTTGTTTGAATTCCATCATTCCTTTCTGCAACCCTGCATTCCATGTTTTGGCACGCTGCTGTTGACTTCTGAGGGTGCAATGTACACAGGGCATACAGAAATCACCTTTTTCAGTTGGGCCTTAGATTTTAATTACAGTGCATACCATCAATTCCTCTGAATGAAAGCAGCACAGATGGCAGCAGTGGCCCTGAAGTGAGTCGCTGTCTACTGCAACAACAATCTGCAAATTCCATTGGTGCGAACACATTATATTCATTTGGTCATTCCTGGCAATGGCATCCAGATTTCTGACCTCCCTACCTTCCATTACCATTCCTCTCCCACTTCTCTTCTGTCTCCCTCCTGCTATTAGACCATGTCACACTAATGTGGGCAGTACTAAAAGAAAAAAAACATATTTTTTTTCCTCAGTCTTTTGGCCTTGGCTCTGCACTAAGCTGGCATTATACAATGGCAATTTGATCCAAGGACCCAACACAGGAGCTCAGCAATTACCGTTTGCCTTGGTAAGCAAGTAGCGTTTTAAGACCCAACCCATTAAGTTGTTATTGCAGTTACATTTCGAAAGAAAGATATGTCAGGGAAAACATCTATATTTGACATGGCAGATATTGCTTTGCCCTCTTTGTCTTTCACAGCTTTGAAACACACAAAAAGGCACAAAAATAAAAAAAAATGGCCAGAATGGAGTGGAAAAATGAGAAGTCATTGCTCTATGGCATTGACCACCTCTATATGAAGAGTACCATGAACAAAAATGGGCATTCTCTTTCATTTAGCAAATGAAATTGTAACAACGCCTTCAGAACACCTACCATCAACAGCCAACAAAGACTCCCTCTCACCCTTATGCTATCTAAAAGTGCCCCTTCCTGTCCAGGTCACACACTGGCAGGTGAACCTCATCTGACCTGCAACCTCTGCCTGAGAGCTCAGCTGCTGCTGGGGGGTGTCCATGACCACTGGGGATGTTTGGAGCACAGGTTTCTAACCTTACCTCTTTGCGCTTATCTTGGGATTCCAGTTGGTTTATGAAAGCTGCAGAAGCATCTCAACATTTAAGACTCCATTCTTCCTGCCAACAAACAGTCTGGTGCTAGGTGCTCTTCATCCCAAACTATGGTAACGTCAGAGCACGAGCGCTTGAACCCAGCCATTTTGGTCGAAGCGCCTTCTTTGGACAAACTTTTCAGAGTGCCTAGGGGATATTGTATTCATGCACAGAGACTGTAAAGCACCTATCCTTCTCTTCTTCCCAGGAATATGTTCCGACTGCAGTACGACAACCTGATGGGGGTTTCACAAAGGGAAGCTACCTGGTTCCAGAGATATTTTACAGCTGAGACATCTCTACCCTTTTATTGCCGTCAGTAGTCCAAACAGAATTTATGCAGGCGATGTGTGTGTCCCTCTCCGTGATTGGCTTCTACTTTGTTGGCAACTTCTTTTGGCTCTGTTTTTCTCATGGTTGGAGAGTTTCCTCTGAGTACTACTGGTGAGTACCTCCATTGTTTACTCTGTTAAAGCCCACTCCTCTGTTTAGCAACCCTCTATTGCTTTTCTTTATATAGCTAGAATGCATTTGTCGGCCAAGAATCTCAACCATCTACTACTTACGGTTGCCCTGCTGGCAAACTCAAATCTTCGGCAACCGTGTTCCCCTTTCGTCTTGAATAGCAACTTTGTGAAGCAGCTTTTCCTCCCTGCCCCACACATGATACCCTGCCATGGAGATTTTAGGAGACAAATCTGACTGTCTTCGATGATAAGTACATGGCTTTACCACCATGTCCAAAAATTCCCCACTGCTGGCACAATAGGAAAAGATGCCATGTCTGGATTAAGCATCCATGTTATGAGACTTGACAGGCTGGAAAATTTGGGATTATCCCTCTTATTTGTGTGGAAAATTTAGAGTGCACCTTTCCAAGCTACCCTCTTTCCCACTGGTCTCAGCTCCACAAGATATTTTCTCAGAGGTTTACTTTTTTATTTGGAAAGGTTTTCTCTAAAAAATCTAAGTCGTTGGGCACTGTTTTGGGAAGTTCAATTTGAACCCCTTGTATTTTGAATGCATGCAACTTCCATGTGAGGATTAAATACTGCATTGTGTCCAAGCATCATGGGAGCCTCTAAATGAATGCTAACAAAAGAGCGTTTTACACGAGGACTAGACCAGTGCATGTTAATGAAGGTGAAAGACCATTTGCTGATTTATTAGTTTGACTGGTAATGTGTGGAAGTGACTGGAGGTTTTTTCTTGAAATGGTCATGTTTGTTATCTTTCTAGGTCAGTGTTTGCATAGAGGCCAAGGGGTTTCATATTCAAGTATCAATCAGACATGTTCTCAAATGACTGGTACATATTAATATGTCATATTGATGTCACGACTGGAGGTGTCAAATGTCAGTCTTTTCCTCCAGACTTTACTGAGCATGTTAGAGGGCAAAGGCTTCCTAGAATAAACAAAGCTTACCCATTGTACTGGTTTATGATCAAATGTCTAGCTGCATACAGTAAAGGAGTGGTTTCACAAGAGAAAACCAGGCACATTCTGTTTGGTCATAGAACTAGTGATTCATCTGAAACTCATGTCACACCTCAATCTTTTAAATCGTACTCCTCCTTTGTCCTTATATTGTTTTGGCCATTCCGCATGGGCAAGGTTCCAGATGGAAAACATTTCAATGTGTTTATCCACGTTATTTTGCTACTGCCAGACTCGCTCATGTGAAAGAGCATTCAGGAGGAAATGAATTATATCCACACAAAGCTTTACTTTATATTTCACCTTGGAATGTTTGTTTACCAAGGTGACTGTATAAAACGTCTTAGAGTCTAACACAATCTGCAAGAGTAAATACATTTACTCTCTGCATACGGGGTACATAAGTAAGTTTTATGCTTTGTTTTATGAGATTTTACATGAAAGTTTTATTGACAATGTGGACCATTTTACAATCTCTATTCTTGTTAAACACAAATTACTTGTATATTACATCAAAATGCAAGCACCGAGGCTACATTTGCTCACGCCATTACACTCAACCTTGAATTTAAGATTAATTGGATAATCAGTCTGCACATTTTAGCATCTCCTCTTCTGTGCCCAAGTGGCTTTCACAAATTTCAAGTTGAAACAAAGACAAAAGTGTCAGTCACAATAAACTGTGTGTCCTTTGGAAAATAACAGCCATCCTTAACACTCCCCGAAAATGTTAAAAAAAAAAGTTGCTTTGACTGATGAATAAACATGCTGATTCCCTCTTAGCCGTGTTGCTTGTCAAACTACACTGCTTTGCTGTCACTTAGCCTTACTGCCCTGCTAGTCCCCTTTAAGCAACGCATGTGCGCTGTATCTCGCCTACGTGAATTGTCTCAGACATAGCAGGGTGATTCTTTCAGTGAAATAATACCACCTTAAGTGTAGTTAGAAATAATTTAACATCCTTGTGTGACAGTGGGAATGGGTGCAGAAACCAGTGAATTACCTTGGGGGCCATTATCGTCTGTGCTTTGCATCAGTAACATTTATACACTAGATCAAAAAGGCCTCCACAAACATATAAACAGCATTACTCATGCAGACCTTCAAGGAAACATCTTGTGGAGTGGGAGAGCAAGCTACTAGCTCCAAGGGTAGCATTAGCTAAAGTGGTCTGAAACCATAGAGAAAATAAAAACACTATGCCGATGATCAAATCTGAACTTCTGACGAGCTGTGACAGCTTGAGGTGGTCAAAAACCAGCATACATATTTTATAGCAAGAGACTTGGCACACCAAATAACTACAAAACAGGACAACACAAAGATATGGCACTATATTTACTGTGTTTACTTTGTGTTTACTTTGTCAGTGTTGCTGCTGTGTACTCAGAGTTACAGTCTGCCCAGATATTCTTCTGAAGCTCTTAGACTGACAAGAATCCTCTTGCTGCTTCAGTGTGGGATATTCATGGAGCAAAAAATCAAAGTACATCTGAGGTCTGCACAGTCTGGGTCTTGGTAATGTTTGAATCAATATGTCTGCTGTTTGCAGATGATGCCATCTTTCTGACTTCAGCGGAATTTGCATTGAGAGTGAAAAACTAAGCACAATGGAGGAACCAAAGTTTACATGAAGAAAAATATATGGAGCGTCAAACAAATGATATAACAGCCTCCACTTCTTCTTCAATACCTTTCCTAACAGTTCAGAAGCTGGCTGCAGGTGGTTTATCCCATTTACCAGAACATAAGTCAAGTCTGCCTGCCGATATTGGCCAATGTGACCTACTTGTAGTTCCAGTTTATCTCAAAGGTGTTCATTAGGGTTTGGGTCGGGGCCCTGAGTCGACCCCTTCTCACTGCCAATGCATCAATAACAGCAGCTTGGTCCGTAGCCCTGTGCATCAAACTATGATGCTATGGGTACCCATGGGGCATTTTTTCTAAAGGCTCCCCTCAAGCATAGTAGTATAAAGAGACAGAAAACTTGGCGCTGTCGGAATTGATGGATGGGTCGAGCATGACTAACACCCAGGGGGATCTGCGATGAAGTGTGCATCCAAAAATCAAAGTTGACTTAACTTAAGTCATTTAAATAAACACTTATTTGAACCCAAAGTACAATCTTTTCCTAAACCTTACCATGTACTTCTGGTACCCAAACTTAACCAGAGTGCAACCATATCACACCATTAAGAGTCCAAAACCCAATATGTAAAATGTTTCTCAGCAAGCTTTACTTTGAAAGTCTAACTGGACATCGATGATGTGAAGGGTGTAAGTATAGCGTAGCGTAGGGCCAGACACCAATGCTGCCATAATTGATGAGTTTGGAGTGAGAACAGGTTGTCTGAGCAGATCAGTCAAGTTCTTACTCGACTTAACTTTTTACTCTTGGGCGCTGTTATGTTGAAACAAGAAACAACCTTCCTCAAACTGTTTCTATGTTAAACACCATATCATTAATGCATAATGAAGTCAGAACTCTCCGAAAGAAACTCAGTGACCCAGTCTAAACCATAAAGAACATATAGCAATCAAAAGCATGCGCACCTCAGTATGGAAGGACGAAGACTTTTCCTCCGTCATCCAAGTGGAAAAGTACTGTCCTCATTGAGAAAAGACCCAGGACAAGCTGAAGGACTCATTGAAGAGGTTATGGTGGGGAAACTGATCTCTGAGTTGCACTGATTGCTGTGTCGCCATTTTGACCCTTTATCAGGACAACAAAATGAATGCATGGATGACTAAATAAATGGAGTGGATTGGTGGTTTGGTGGTTGTATGTTGATAGATGTATGCTTTGCATTTTTTTTCTGTTGCTCCTAAAAGCACTTATGGCACTCAGAGTGTCTGATAATTTTAATCCAATCAAACATCAAATAAAACATGTAGCAGAGCTGTGTTGCTGGCAGGGGTTGTCATGACGGATGTGCAAAGTTGTTCTCTGTCAACTGAGAGGAAAATCTGTACACTGCAGAAGAGTTGTCATCTACAAAGCAACATAATCTGTGGTACGTGACATGGTGGTTTAACATAAATCCATTGTGGTAAAAGGTCCTTTTTTTTCAACAATAAAAGTTTTCTAGCCCCAGAAGTTGTCAGTCCTTTTCAAATAATACAGACTGCTCCCTCTCTCAAGTCTCCAGCTAAGGAGCATGAAGTCTCAAGAGTGCAAAAGAGATGTCTGCACACATTGTCTTTGCAGTGCCATGTCTTTGGCAAGGGGGCACCCACAGTTTACAAGGCTTGCCTTCAATTTTACTCATCAAACAATGGTTGTGTACACAGCCCATTCAAGGCAGGGAAAATGCAACACAACGTGACAAGAACATCAAGCATTCGGCCATCTGGGGGGGAAGAGTGCCAAATAATGACTCCTTGGTGATTATGGAAGCACTATTCTTTTTCTCTCCTGTCACACCCCTAAAAAATAGTGGATGAAGGAGAAATATGTGAGTATTGATCTCACCATGTGTTTCAGTGTCATTGGTCAGCTTCTTCTTTTCTTGTGTGAAAAAGAAAAGAGGCGATGTGAAATTTCAAACATGGAGGGAGAAAAGGCTGCCAATTCAGAGACGTTGATTGATTTAGACCCCCCCCCCCCCTCCCAAACGCACCCACCCTCAACGCACTTCCATGCAATTTATTTTCCACTTGTTTTGTCACCACCAGGGCCAGTGTTGTTCTTGACCTCACAAAGGCTTGTCATTAAGATTGAAATCTTCACCACATAAAATTTTATTTGAAATCAATTCTGTGACCTTCACCATGCAAAGGCAACACATTGTGCAATCCCATCCGAGGTACCCGGTTAAACAAGTGTTGCATATCTTTATTAATCAGTCCTGTGTGAGTGGTATTGAAGAATTTAAAACTTCATTATGATGTTTTTGTTTTGTTTTTTTTTTTCACTTTTAATAGATGTGGTAATAGATCATTTTTATCCAAATATTGAGTTTGTGCGAGTGATTAAACTGAGTCCAACTGACTTTTCTTGGGAAGTTTTATGTTTTTCCCTAACGATTGTGCAAATGACTGAATGCACAGATGCACATGAGTACAGATGGGACTTTATTCAACTGAATGTACAGTATACAGCCAAGCAAACCATTCTCATCTGACAGTGTTGCCCCAGGCTCTGTTTCACAGCAGACAGATGGAAAGAAACATCACCACAGCGTGTACAATCGCCTTCATCAAACAACCAACAAAGGCTGTTTTAACAGTCAGTTACTTCTTAAGAAAGAGAAAGCTCTCCGAAAAAGCAGAATTGATAAGAGTTAAGGCATCCATCTTGAAACGGAAAACACTGACACGTTGAAATCTGTTGATGTTCTGCATGTATTTTTAAGCATTTGTAATATTTGTGTTTATTTTGAGCGTAAACTGACAGATGAAAGTGAGCAGGTGAAACATTTGTTCTTCTCTTGCACTCCAAATTGATCCTGTGCTGTTCCGTTAGAGGGAGCAGATGTGTGATGTACATGAAACGGAGCAGACGAACAACACACCACCACTGCCTCATTATTAATTTACACTCAAAGTCATATCAATGCATGCTGTCATTAACTGACACTTTTCCACCCGGGCTTTATCACACGACGATCACATTCGGTTTGCACTATTTATAACAGCTGTGTTACTTTTATGACATAAGGTTTTCGCACAGACACGCACCGTATGATGTCAGCGTTGTAAATAGGTGATTCATAAATTATTTATGGTCATCGCTGATTTCACATCGGCACTTAAGTACTTAATAATAGGATTACCCTTACTTGTTAGTCTGCCAGAAGCAATTAACAGCGTCGCACCTGACGGGGACAAAAACATGACGCGACAAAACTGCGGAGAAGTCAAGCCAAACCTGTGCAAATTCTTGTATATGCAATTAGTGTTTTTTCTGCGAGACATTAAGACACATTTGAATCAGCTCTTGCGGACAAAAACTGGTATCTCTCTCTCTCACGCACACACATACACATATTAATTTTCCAGTGGAACATTAGGTGAGAACATGTCAACTGACAATAATGGAGGTTCACAGTGCTGGCTGTGGTCTAATTGGTATGTTGCAAATGCACGTCAGTCAATGTTAGACCCTTCATTAGCCTCGAGAGTTCTGTGCATTGTGGTGAATTCTGTCTCGTCCTGCTTTAGCCATGTTTCAGCCTCATCTGACAGGATTTTATTGTCAGCGGTCTTCTCAGGAAAAAAAGGATTTCCACGTCAAGTTGTGGCTGAGGCTTGATTGAGATCAAATACAAGGACATTTTTAGTTTTTAACACACACATGCAATTACTGATAATGGGCACTCCTTTGCTGATAGTACTGTGTAAATGATGATGGCCACAACTTTTCTCTTAACATGAACCGTTTTTGACACGGTCAAGGCGTAGCGCCACACATTGAAGCGACACAATCTTTTAAAGTACCAAACAGTATTTTTCAGTACGTAATAAACAAAAATGCAGTTACTGGGAAAAGTGCTTTAAAGGTCGAATTTGAACCAACTCGTCAAATACTGAGGCTTCTGTTTGGTAGGTTGAGCTGTCCACCATCCCAAAGTATTTGATGAGTTTCAATTCAGTGGTCGGTTCAAGTTAACTTTCGGTTTCCTCTGAAATTGAATCACTACTTGCAATTAAAGATTGTACCTCTACTAACAGGGTATTCAGACCTGATCGTAACATCTGTCTTGAGAGATCCAATCACGAGCGGACATCTTTAAACCCGTCAGTTCTCTCCTGGTATTAAAATACATCTCGACGTGCGCCTTGACGACTACTTATGATCAGATCTCATTTCAACAAAGCCATCAATGGAACAAACGCACACCATGTTGCGCAAAGAAAGAAATATTGTCACGAATAACATTTGCCAAATTAACAAAACAGGCCCAAAGAAGGCTCAAATGTTTTAGATTCCATCCTCACTCAACAACTCTAAACATCACACACATTTTCAGAGAGTCTGGGGATATTGCGGTTACCATTTCAATGCTTAGCTCAAACATACAGTGTGTGTGTGTGGAATTCACACTCGTGCTGAGAGCTTTGATCTTGTGATCGGATCAGTGTGAACATGCGAAAAGCCTCTTAACATACGTGAACACAAAGTAGACACAACATATCCAGTAAATAAAGTAAGTTGTAAGTCTAAAAGCGGTGCTTCTTGAGCAACAACAAAGGCAAAGATTATTAAAAGCTAAAACGCAACTAGAAATGTCATTCTGTTTGTGTATGGAGACCTCTGTCGTGAAAAACTAATAATACTCAAAGTATCAGTCTGATACGGACGACCCTCTGCTTCTTTTCGCCATTTCTCCCCCAGACATGACAGACTGTAATCATCTTGCCTCGAGGCTTTTTATCGTCTTCACTATCAGCCACGCACACTGCATATTCACACTGTATGGAAGAATTCAAATATAATTTTGTTCATGGTGCCTTTGACTATCTCTGGTGTCTGCACTGTTTCTCTGAAAGTCCTCCTCTGTTGCCAATAAGGTAAAAGCAAATATTGAATTGTCCTGGCTCTGTCCACTCGATCTTTCTCAAATCTTTCTCTTTCTCCAGAGATCCTTGAGAAAGTGGGAGAGAAAGAAACAGACAGAAAGAAATGAGGCAATAGAGATAGTTTCAACTCATTGTGGTAAATCTCAGCGGTTCTCCAAAGTTGCCATGGATACAAACCCAGCCTGTATGGATAAGAAAAAATGTTTTGTCAGTATGTCTCCCAACTCCTCAAAAATGTCTTCTGTGTTATTCGGACATACTTCAACTGCTCTCTTTCCGAGTCGCACTCTATTTCTACACATCCTGCAATATCCACATTAACAATTTAGGCCCAAATGCTCACATAAACATATAAAAAACTAGATAATAAAATAATTGGCTATGGTCGGCAAAGACTCTATTCTTTCTCGAAACCTCTGGATGTTAATACATGGCGACCTTGCAATTTAGCTCAGCCACCCCTTCTTTCACCCATCCCCTTCCCCAGCTGTGCCTGACTGATATGGTATATTAGTGAGGGTGCTTCTTTCTTCCAATTATTTCTTTTACATGTGTGCATAACAAGTCATGGATTCAGTGGGAGGCCAACAGCAGGCATAATTAAAAGCATTGTTGTGGGGAAAGGTCTATTTGATCATATCTTTGCAAAACAAAAGCGAGCCACGCATCAGACCAAAGTGGCAGGCAAAAGATTTGTAAATGTCTTAAGGGGATAGTTCACTTCCGAATATCAGACATACATATTTCTCCTCATACCTGCAGTGCTATTTCTCCATCTAGATCGTTTCGGTGTGAGTTGCCGACTCTTGAGGTTATCGGCCATTTGTGTCTGACATCTCTGACATATAATGGAACTACATGGCACTGGGCTTGTGGTGCTGAAAGCTGGAAGAAAAAAAAAAAAAAAAAGCATTTGAAAAACTCAACAGCAATGTCTCTTTTCAGGAATCATGACCGAGGTACTCAGGATAATCCACAGCCCTTGTTGTGGTCAGTTCCATGTAGGAAGTACTTTCTTAGAATCGAATCACTGAAAGGACACGTGCATCTGCCGATGCTCAAGAGGCTTGTGCTCCTGACAGGGAGGGATGTTGACATTAAAAGTGCCCTCCTCAGCTTGCTGTAGTGTTAGCTATCTTAGTGAGCTAACCTCTCATCCATGAGTAGATGCACACTTCTATCTGTGCAGTGATACAGAAAGAAAATAGTCCCTACATTAAACTGCTCACAGTCAGGTTTTCTTTTTTTTCTCTCTTTCTTTCTTTCTTTCTTTCTTTCTTTCTTTCTAAGCATAACAAGTCCAGTACCAACTAGTTCCATTATATTCAAGAGAAGGCACACGGCTGGCCCATATCTCCAAAACTTGTCACAGCAAAACAATCTAGAATGATCAATAGGAATACAGGTGAGAAGAAAAATATGTGTTTTGGATTTTGGAGAAAATGGTTTTCTTAGGTTAGCATCGCACGCTAATGCTCATTATCCTATCCGGTTTGATATATGATAAGAAATATGCGACAGTTTTACAACCCCATGTGTCCCGCTTAACTCAACCTTGACCTGTGATGACCTCCAGGGACATCCTGTGTCCGTACTCTTCACAAGCACCACTATCAGTGAGTGGACTTCACGGCTGAACTTCTGCTTTGGTTAAGCTGCTGCAACATCATAACACAGGACCTTGACAATCAGTGATTGAACAGTAATCTCCGCCAGTATCGGACAGATTTTACACACATGCTGTAAAATATCTTCCTTTCATGTGGAGGAGTTAAAACACACTGTTGATGTGTCCAACATAATTGGACTCGGTGTGCTCAGTAGATTTATTTCAAGTTGTTAGAAAGGCCCAAAAAATTTTCTCCTGAAAGTTCAAATATCAGAATAGCAATATGCATCACGCATGAGGTATCCTGTGCCCCTCAGGTCCTCTGAACAAGTCTTTTAAGAGATCATCAGACACTAACGGTAAAATGAAGAAAAACACACATTGTGGTGCGCTTTGTTGCAGCAGTCGCCTTTGGACTTTAAGTATGATGTGGACTAAACAAAGAAAAACCGCCACCTGGCCCGGCCACTGCTCCCGCGTCTTCGGGGATGAGTGTTGTGACGTGTAATAATGTGGAAGGAATCGTTGAGCAGGTGAAGAATGCTGTTTGCGAGACCTTGCCAGGGGCTAAACTTGTTAAAATGCAAAGTTACAGCCATTTGTTGTGTGAGGTGATGGCGGAGGGACAAGGCTAATCAGCTGTTACGTGGTGGTGGTGATCGTTTGACCTTAGCGTGACCATAACCCATAATGCCCCCCCCGCGCCCCATAAAAGCAACCTTTGATGATCTACTCGAGGGTATTTAAGGACGGGAGCGCCCATTCCGTTCGCGCAGCGGCAGAAAGTGACAGCGCGATGATTTGTGATTGGTGATTTTGGAGTCGGTCAATATGTTGCATTGATGCCTGTCTGATTTGTTTGCCCTTGAGCTGCAATGAGATTTGTTGATTTTTTTTTTTTTTCACTTCAATTAGTTTTATGGCCATAAATACACGCTGTTAATACAACTTTTTTAGCACTTCACTGATAAGGAATATCTGATCCCGCATCGTTTTAATGAGGCGTTTCAGCTACCTCGTCGATTTTCATACAGGTGTCCTCCATCACCCCCCCCCCCACACACACAATTTTCCAGGTAATGCCTCGCTGCCATTCTTGCATTTCAAGTGTTCATGGTAATAATCTGAACTCTGATGGGGCACGTCGGCAGGGAAATGAGTTGACACCATTATAGACATGGAAGCTCTGGATAAACCCATTTCCAGGCTAATTTCTCCCTCTCATCCCCTTGCTAAGAGCCTCACCGTGGCCCGTTGACACTCTGGGGAATGTCTGAAAACAATCTTGAACGTCATCCTTTATCCGGGTGGCGTCGCTGATACAGTAGACCTAATTTGGAAATGGAAAAACAGAAGAAAAAATAAATAAATAAATAAATAAAAAATAAAGCTCCGTGTAAAAGTGAACAGTGCCCCCCTCCTGCTTTCAGGCGGATTTTCTGAAGCAGTGTGGCTACTGCAAACGGCAGAGGCGTCTGTGTTCCGCACATACACACAAACGCAGAGAGAGCACGGCATCCACCTACATCTCAGAGCAAGCATCTCTCTCCAACGCAGTGCGGCTTTAAGAGGACCGGGGCTCTTAAATCTGCGGCTGGCTCCTCCTTCAGCCCATGATGTCAGTCGGAGGGAGAGCGAGAGGGAGAGAGGTGGGCAGTATTGAGGAACTGAGTTCATACAATACTACTGAGACATCTACAGCTTAGCAGAGAGATACGGTGAACCGCCTATCCCGGCTCCTGTAAGTGATGCTGCACTGAGGCACACTTTGATCCAACTCCACTGGGGGGGCGATGCGCTCGCAGCATCCCTCCTTTAAGAGTTTTTTTGGGGGGTTCGGGAGCGTGCACAACCTCGAATCAGTCAAAACAAGTGGTTATGAAAATAAATTAGGTTTCAAGCGCTGAGTTTTTTTCCAGCAGAAGTCCATTTTTGTTCGCTATTTTTTTATATATATATATTTTTTTTGCGCTCTTGGATTGAAGTTTTACGCGCAGGTCGAGAAATCCTTTTTAACGCGCACGTGTAAGTTCGGGGTACCGGCGATTTTTCATGCCGGTCCAGTTAAAGTATAGGGATTTTATATAGGCTCGGGGGATGCAAAGTTAATGTAAAAAAAAATAATTTAAAAAAAGAAGCTTGGACCGATGCGTATCTCCGCCCGTGGGATTGTGAGCCCGAGACATCCGAAGAGGAATTACAGCGTCCTTTCCAAACAAAGTTGGTCGCTGTGCCTGATTTGCTTCGTTGTTTTTGTCTTTTTCTCCTGCACATGAGGACCGCAGCTGTTGTTTTTTTTAGCGCATGGATAAGTTTTTGTAGTGGATAACATTTTTTTTTCTACTTGCAACGCATTTCTGCTGCCGCTTCTGATGAGGATCCTTTCTCCCCCTTTCCCCCCCGACTTCAGTTAAAATCGTGGCACTTCTTTTTTTGTAAATCAGTGATGTCTCGACGCGACGGCACTCACGGTTGATTTTTCCTCCTGTTCGCTCGGAAAAAGAACAAGAAAAGGTAAGCCCCGCTCCCTTATTCGTGTTTATGATGTTATTTTTTGTTTTACTTCAGCCGTCTCTTCAGCAAATGCCGTTCACATGACTAGTCTGTCTCCTGAGCGCATTCAGACACGCTGGAGACTGCCCAGCAGCCAAATTTATGTGCTCCGTATGAAAAATCGAAATTGATGTCCCGATATCGGCGAGCCTCTGTGCCGTCTTTTTTTTTCTTTTTTTTTTTTTCTTTTACAACCAGCGACATGAGCTTGGCGCAAACCTAGTGCCAGTCTTACGAGGCACTTGGATGAGTCAGTGTGCCGCGATGGCGGGTCATTTTGGTGTTGCCGTGGCTTTTTCCTAGAGCTGCTCCAAAAAAGAGTAAACAGGCGTCCCCCCCACACCCCCCGTCCCCGTCCCCCCGAGCACCTGATGTAAATAGAAATTATCCACGGACAGCGGTGCTGAGCCGAGCTGTCGCATTAACCGAATGTGCACCCGCGCGTCTGCATGGTCACGACTTCGGGCGTTTATTTAGTCTTGCTCAACACGCCGATCGCCCGGGTAGATAAGGCCCATACTTTCCAGGAGCGTCCCCAAAACTGCGGGGACTTGTCAGTGCGGGTTTTTCTCAGGGCAGCTCTGCCGCTTGAGCTCGGTGCGTGGGTGCGCGGTAACTGCGCGCTCGTCGGTCAAGCGGTTGCAAGAAGCCGTCACAGACCATAACCTCCGGGACTAGTGCGTTCACGCTCAGACTACAGGAACAAACACATACATTAAATACATAAATAAATAAATAACTGTTTTCTACCAGGAATAGTTCAAATAGTCACGCTGTTAATCCCCGCTGGGTTCGAAGATTAACCACCACAGTTGGTTGTGTTTTTTGGGGATTCCTAATATCTTCTACCTGATCATTACAGGATAGATTATGTTATTATTGGGGGCCCGTTGTGTTTTTTTTTTGTTTTTTTTAAGACTCCCAGGAGCCCCCACCCCCAACTCCTACCGCCACCCACCCCCCTCCACCCCCCCTTCAGAACTCTACATTTGCTGGAGAATTAAATCAAATGGTAATGTGAAACCTTCCCAAGGTGAGCAGCATATTCTGGCTGTAGGCGTTTATATTAAAAGAAGAGGCAGCGAGCAAATGGAAGCCGGTTGAGTGTTTGATTGATCTGATAAACGCAGTCAAATAAAATAGAAAAACATTTGCTCGTGCAACATTCCGTTTTATATTCATCCGTAGGTGCGGGGCAATTGATCACATAGCCTGATTTACTGTATGTGTCGGCCACCATACACACCCCCCAGTCTTCTTCCATCCCCCCTTTGGTAAACACAGCTAAACGTGGGTAGATGCACTTTTTCAAAGAGTTCATAAGAGTTGCTAACCTGTAGCCTCAGAGACGCCTCCAAAGGTGCCGCAGATGTTGTCTGTTCTTTGCTTTGCGTTTTAGTTGGGTTTTTTCCCCCCCATCTTACAGTTGTGTGCTCGGCAGCTCCACTGGTGACACTCAGGCTCCATACATTAGAGATATGTGACTGTGGAAGGCAGAAAAAGCTCAGTGAAGAGTTTTTAATCCATCACTTCGGGCCGCGTTTGGTTTCAGATCTTCCCCCTGAATGTCTCGTCGATTGTCACAATGTTGCAGTGGTTGAATTGTCCTTGGGTGTTTTTTTATTGAGCATGAGTGAACGAGCCAATTTCAGGATCCCATTATTGTGTCAGAAGCACATTTTCCAGCTCAAATATTTGCCACTTATTTGAGCTGGAAAAAAACAAAAGAAGGAGAAAATGGTCTTTAAAATGTTTTGTATTATCAGATAAGAAAACTAGCAAGTATTCATGATATTCGTGTGTTTTATTTGGTTCTGACTCTGGTTTAATTCATGGGTTGGTTTCTCCGACTGTTTACTGACCTGTCCAGATTTTTAGGTCAATAAAAACGAGGGATTTTTATTGCAAAGTTGGCGTCCGAGATGATGTAACGCCATGCCGCAGTGGTCGCACTTGGCTCAGGGACTGCGTTTGCATGTATGGACTGCCCTCTTGAGGTCCGTGATCACAGCACTGTAAATTAGCGCGCCATTTTGCTAATGCAGGAGGGTAAGAATTATCACCTGGCGACCATTTAATCATACAAGGAGTCGTACACAACTCTTCATAATCCAACGTCCGTTGAAGATTTAAGAAGCGGATTTAAGTGTGAACAGCCACTGGGATGTGCGGCCGAACACCGCTGCCAGGGTTTAATGCAAACACTGCGTCTGATTTTCATACACCATCTATCTCTTTGCATTGCTGAGAGATGGCGCGATGTGCAGATCAAAGTGATACTTGAACTTGAGTGCACGTCTTTTGTCAGTTTTTGAAATCCATTATTAACAGTGTCAATGTTGCCATTTATTTCCGAGGGGCAATTTCTCGTACTTCCTCACATTCCAGCACAATTCAGGTAATACAGTCAAAGTTTCCCCAAGAGAACGCAACTTTTTTTTTTCTCCTCCTCCTCCTCCTCCTCCTCCTCCTCCACCACCGTGTTGTTAAGAGAATTGTTCTGGCTGCGTGGACTGAAAAAGAACTGACTGATCTTGACAGAAACCTGGTCTGTCAGGCTGTCAGTGATCCTTAAAGCAGTTAAAAGAGAAAAAAAAGCCCAAGACAATCAGAAGTATTACCTCAACCGATGCCCCTCGTTTGAAAATCTCTTTGGAATCCACAGGCAATACTGATAGATACCGCGGCGGGTTTTAAAACCTGCCTTTGACAGTTAAAGGACTCCAGATGTCTGGGGTCCCAGCCTTAAACTCACTTCACTAAAAGTTTCCAGCTGATGGTATTCTTAGGGGTGAGGGTAGGGGGTGACAGTAGCTGAATGTCTCCCCATCTTGCTGCTACCTTGTCGGGTGCACACACCAGGAAGGCCTGTCCATCAAATCGTTGTGTAAAGTGATCGAGGGGCCGGCCTGCTCCTCTTCACTCTGCGTCTCCCAAGAGGGAGGCTTGAGTTTGCCTACTGGATTCAACCTGCTGTCTGGGGCTCAAAATAGCATTTCAGGAGACTAGTGAAATGTAAGCAAAGGAGACACTCTGACTGACACCTAGGATTCCTTTCTCCCTCCCTCTTACTTTTTTTTTTCCCCCCCTCCAGCACAATTCCTTCTCTCACCTAGCTTATCCCTCATGGACGGGTTTTATAAAGAGTTGTGACAAGTGCAAAGCCATGCAGATGTTGGAAGAAATCACGGGTTGTGAGAAAGGAACCCATTGTTAGTTAACAGAATAAGAGGTTTTGCCGAGTATGCTCGAGGAGGGCAACGTGCCTATAAAGCATCTCGATGCATAATTGTAGCATTCGAGCCCTGTGTTTGAAGAGAAGTGGCTCCATACATCTGCCTTCCCCCAGCGCCAGTGAAAACTGTTTTCCCTAACATCGCATTAGCATTGGCCACGGTGTCCTGTCTGCAGCTACATCTGTTCTCCTGCATGTACCCCGAGTCAAAAACATGCTAAACCCCTTCATCCCGCGGAACATTATTGTCACTTACAAGGGAGAGGAAATCTAGATCATGCTTTGATCTCGTCTGTTTTTTTTTTGTTTTTTTTTTTCTTTTTTTCACTGGGGCGAATCACATCCCATTTAAGGATGTAATTTAAACTTCATTATGCGTCGAGCGAGCTCAGCCTTGGACTGCCTGGCGATCATCACAGTGAAGCAATTGCTGCTCCCTCTAAGAAAAAAGCAAAGATGCACACTTCAAAGTAAAGTGTGTCACAGTCGCTAATGGGATATATCTCATCAATATTTTGACGTGACGGCGCAACACTGGCTGTGCTGTATGTGTAGAATGTATAACCCTCGCGCTGATCAATGTCAGCCACGCTTTTTTTTTCTGTCCAACTGTTCTTTAATGAGTCTCATGTGACTGCTTTATGAAACGTGTGAAAAGAAAATCTGTCTTTACAGGCTGCCCGAATGCCTTGCAATTGTTGCTGATTCAAAACCGGCTTAATTAAATTCTTATTTTTAATCAATTCCCCTTTGTCGGTAGGCCGAGAGCTTCAATGGCTATGAACGCTGTTGCCTTGCCAATTTAGAGAACCCCTGTAGTGCAGTTTAGGTAGTCATACCTTTTCTACTGGATATTGTTTGACTCATGTAAATGGATGGATGGAAATTTCATAAAGTAGGAAAATATTACGGCTCCCAGTGAGCAATTTGTGGTCCCTTGTTACTGCAGGTATGTACGCATTCGCAGCACCAGCTGTATATCGTTGCCGTGATGGCTGTCACACAATTCTTGCCTTACTTTAAAGGGAACGGACGTTTGATTTCCCGGCTGCTGCTTTATAAATAATATCTCGAGGAAAATCATATTAGATTGATAAAAAATACTCAGGGGGGTGTTGGACCTAAACACACAGGGGGATGCGAGCAATGAAATTATATTCGCGGTTAAATATATTGCGCTGGGATGCACATGGGGGATTTTTATGAGACGTAAACAAAGCTGCGCATTGGTGGCTTCACCCTGATACGTCATCGCGCACCAAAAAACGATCTCAAGACCAGAAACGTACTTCTCTGGTTCTACTGAAAGAAAAAAAACAAAAAACGCTGAACATGGATATGCATTTATAATTACACCGCAACTGTAATGTCAAAAGCACATCAAGGCCTGCCTGGCCATGCCTTTTACGGAGAGGATTCCATCAATTAAATATATGCAAGGAATAGATTAAATAAATGAACGAGTCAAAATGTCAGCGAGCAAACCACACGAAGTAACTGCGCCAATGACTGACTAAATAACCTACTAATTAACTGGTGGAGAGCAGTCAATATTTCATGCAAGTGTATACTGGCAGGGAAGGCGTCGCAGAGTATGACTCCTTCATCCTCTTCCAATGACCTACTTGGGTTTTGGCAATAGGGGTTGTTGCCCTTTGGCAAGCATTCGGTGATATAAAACAATTAAAGATTTTGTAGAACAACAGCATCAAATAAAGTGGCAGCCAACACAAGAGGACTTATTAATCAATTATATTCGGTGATGGCTAAACACAATCCACGCTGCACTTTTTCTGTTAAAGTTTTTTTTTTTTTTATCACAGGCATCGCTCAGTGCAAACGGTAAACTGGATGCTGTTTAAATTTGATGTCGGGAGAAAACACATTCGTCAGGATGTAATGAAGTTATGATTAAATTTCGCTTATTTGACTGATGGCTGCTCCCACAATAAATAATTTCACGTTGTTGTCTCTTTCCGCTGCGGTTCCTCTAAACAGTGCTCTTATCATATTGTGTGTGTTTACACACATGGGCGTTCATGAAATATTTGCGAGCTCAATTGTTTACATTCAGAGCAAATGAGGTTGTCCATTAATAGCTGCTGTCAAGCGTTTACTGCGAGTGTGTGTGTGTGTGTGTGTGTGTGTGTTTTCATGCATGGAAGCACGGATGCTTAAGGCTCAATTCCGCTGCCTCCGAATCAGCTCAAGTGTGGATGCGAGGTGCACTTTATGGAGACACCACTGCACCATATTGACTCACATTGACTCAGATATGAAAGTTCCTCTCTGTGCCGTGTCCCATTTTTTTTTTTTTTTTCCCCCGCGTGCGCAGTAGTTTGTGAACAAGCTTTTTCAAAGCAAAACAATTTTATCGCAACAGTGAACTCAACTGCTTTCATGTGTCTCAATAAAAATATGAAAGGGTTCATTACAGTGATGAAATGGATTGATGGAATATGTGAACTGCTAACCTTTACGTGTCTGCTTGCTCAATGGATGTCATCAAAGGTTAATTGTGTAAAACCGCCGTTAATTTGCTCTCAAAGACATGGGAAGGATGTGGGCTCATAACTAGTTAGAATGAATAGGTCAAGTTGAAAACTCTCCGTGAGGGAGAATAGTACTAATTACAGCAGAGCTTGAAGGCCATGTCACTTTGTGCATTGACATTGTGTGTTCTGTCTCCCTCTCTTTTTTTTTCTTCTGTTTCTCTCTGTCTCACTTTTCTTGTGGCAGAATTGCTGCTGTAGAAGTGAAGCCCCAATCCACTCTTGAGTATGGACTTAGCAAGTCAGGCTCATGTGCTGGTGGTCTTGCTCACCTGTGTGGTCTTGCTATGCCGGGCCCAGGAGAGGGACTACACGGTGAAGGAGGAGCAGCCAGAGAACGTCCGCATCGGGAACCTGCGCAAGGACCTGGACCTCAACCTGGACCCCAACATCAGGCTATCCTCGCCGCTGCAGTTCAAGCCTGTGTACAAGACAGGCGACGTGCCTTTGGTGAGGGTGGAGGCCAACACGGGGGAGATCTTTACCACCAGTCACAGAATCGACCGGGAGAAGCTGTGCTCCGGGGTCTTCGCCGAGAAACGCTGCTACTATGAGATCGAGGTGGCCGTGCTGCCCGACGAGATCTTCAGATTGGTCAAGATCCGCTTCCTGATCGAGGATGTAAATGACAACGCGCCGCTTTTCCAGTCCACTGTAATCAACATCTCCATCCCAGAGAACACAGCCATCAACACCCGATACCCGGTGCCCTCGGCATTTGACCCCGACGTAGGAATCAATGGGATCCAACATTATGAGCTGGTCAAGGTGAGGCTCCCTCCTGTTTCATTCCTCACACCTATGAACTGAAGAGGTATTTTACTGTGTTTTGGGTGATTGGATTAATTGCTGGGGCATTTTCCAAACCCATCGTGCCTTTGCTATTGTAGGTATATTGTAAAAACTTCTGTTAGGAGTGTTGGTGTACATGAAAACTGTAAGTGTTTGGTTGGTGAGGTTGATACCATAAGGCTAGATTTCTAGAGCAGGGTCATGAGCTGATTAGTGAAACTGATTTTTAAAAAATTGGGCTTGTGCAACATCAGCTTAAAAAAACAAACATGTTTCTCTGAATCACTATCGGTTTTATGTTAATATGAAGCTTAGTTATGAAGGTAGGGTGAGGGAATATTGGTTCTATTGCGGTTTACAATGTAAATATATATATTGAAAATACATTTGCCCTTCAAAAATGCTAGGACTGGGTGATAAAATCAAATATCGAGGTAGTTTTTTCGATACATATTTTAGGGGGTGAAAAAATTCAGATGCTGTGTGAATGTTGATATTTTGGCCGATACACGCACAATTTTTTCCAGAGATCCCTCAAATGTGGTTATGAAACACCGGTGACAAAATATGCAATTAAGGCAAGATATCCAACTTCATAGTTTAAATTAACATCAGTGAACTGAAACAGTAAACATCACTCAAAATGTTATAATTATAAATCACCCAAGTATCGTTTCCTGCCCTGGGTTCTTTAAAACCAAAACATTTTCCCACCAGCCGATAACATCAGCGAATCAATATATCGGTCTGGTTCTAATTAACAGATTTATGATCATCAGTAATATGATGACTAGGTGGGTAAAGGCAAGTATTGGAACAAGTAGGACAGTCTGGTTAGTCTGGTCAGCCAAACCAGGGAAGAAAATGAAGATGCAACAACAAACAATATATCACCTGACCCTACCTGGAGTTCTACTTGTTCATTTATGAATGCTGATCTCGTGCTGATACAGAGCCTGGGAACACACCAGTCATGACTCGTATATATATTTTATTTGATATTTTGTGAATTGTCAGCTTCGATTGAATAATTAATAACGACAAACATCCTGAGCTGAATTTCTAAGTGCATATTCACCCGACTAAAACTGAAGTTGATAGAAGCTATTACAGGATATCTGCAATCTCTCGGCTAAACTAAAAGCCATCTTGTACAAATTAATTTAGCACAATAGCGACTGAGTGAAAGATATTGAAAGATACGAGGGCCTGAAGCCTCATGATACCGGTGCAGTCTTCAGGTTTCGACGTTAGCAAAATGAATAGGCCTTTTCTGGAAATCGGGGTCCGGAACAATTACGTCTGTTACATTCGATGAACCAAAAGACCATGTAGCAATCCATCGAGGAGAAACACTTAAAAAGAGATAAAACCGGATAGAAGGTATGAAATGAATCGTCTTTTCAAATGATCTAATGGATGACTGTCTCCGGTGCAAGCAGAATATTATTAGTCAGCACACATATTACTGATGAATGTCTGACACACTGCTATGCCTGCAGCATGCCACCTGTCTATATCAAGTCTGATTAGTTGGCTATTTTTAATCAGGAAGTTTTCCCAACGTTTTTTTTTTCTTTTGCCAGATCTTTCATCCCGCGTGCTTCTAATGCGATATGATTGAGATTCTGCATTGTAGCTCCTGCTGTAAACCTGCTGCATTACTATAGAGCTTTAGCGCCGCGGTGTACAGCCATATAGGAAATTAACTTTGACTTGTTGAAAATATGACCTACTTTTTCATAAAGCTGAATATGTCATGAGGCCTGCAATTTTTTACGCCAGCCGTTAACATGTCCATACGCTTTATATCATTATGAGAGAAGGCTGTAAAGAAGGGGGAAGTTTTTCACCATGTACAGTAATATCAGAGTAACACGCCGCGGAAAAATGCTCACGCAGCATTTACTGCGTGTCCAATTTTCAAGCAACAGGTTACATGTGCCAGTAGATCCATGCAAGGGAGAGGGAATGTACTATATTATGTTAATCGGTGTCTCATGCAGAACTAGGAAAAAGCCTCTCTTCATCATCTAATTGATGCTTTATTAAACTGCGGTGCAATATTCTCCGTTGCCTAATGGAGTCGGCCCTAAATCTTGAAATGTGGGATAATATCATGCATTCTTCATTTACAGTCTAGACAACACTCGGTTCTTTGTGGATAGATGAATATTGGAGATGACATGAGCTCTTACAAATGGAGTGTAATTAAAGAGGGAGATGCAAGCACTCTGGAGGGAAACCTAAACAAAATAAATAAAGGGAGGTTACAGGATTTGAGAGCACGGTGCGAGGCAGAAATGACAAGTCCATCTCGGTGCCTCGGATGAAGTTAACACTGGCTTTGAATGAACAGAATCGTTGCTGTCCGTGTCTGCTTTGAATACCAATTTGCATTTTTAAAGAGTCCCACTGCCAAGGCCTCTCCAGCGCGATGTCCTGAATTGTTTATGCCTGGAAAATCACCAACCAAATGTTCTGCTCATTATGATGATCATCTGCAATCATTTTCTTCTCTTTTTTTTGCCTTTTTCACAATATAAAGCTTTCTTAAATCCTCGCCTAGACTGTGGTCGGATTATCTCTCGCAGGCAATTCTTCTTTGAGCATCCTCAGCACTCCGTCCCTGATTCAGTTCTTCTCATTATGTTCTTATTGTACTCAAGATTAATTTCCTTGTGTTCCAGATTCCATAAGAGTCTAACACAGGGAGGAGCATTAAAAGAGCAAGAACATTTTTCAACCTTTGGTATCTTTTATTTTAGGAGTGCAGCAGAAAGCCAAGGGTTTAGTGGGGAAGGAATGTGCAAGCACTTCCTAGAATAGCTCCTGGCTGCTAAGCCACCCTTGGACTATCTTTGTATGGTCCTGAGAGATTTGTCTCAGAAGCTCCCTCAGAATGATAGTTTGCCCAGTTTTCTTGTGTTGTGTAGGGCACGGTGCTGAAATTGCTACCATTGTGTATCACAGTGAGCGATACTCAGTGGTACGTCACTCCACATGTGGCATGCCTCAGTTGTCAACATACAGAACGAATGAAAGAAGTGTGGCAGCCTTTTTTTGTACAGCTTTGTCCTTTTCCAAAGCTGTGAGGGACAGCGGGTAATTCCATCCTACACAGTGCGTCTAGCCCTTCACATAATAGGCGGTAATCACAGTTTGAGTGAAACTCTGACATCAGTGTAGTGCAGCGGCGTGTTACGTCACCTGAACTGCAGGGGAGGCGTCCTAAGAAACGGTCGAGGTCAGAGAAAGCAATCACATGCATGGATGGAGGTGGATCTCCCATGAAAGCAGATTTGATCAGTTTACATATTCACAGGATAACTCGGTGGCCAACACACAATCCCACTCGAGGCTAAAGGAGATTCTGCTGGTTGGGATTTTGACTCTTCACGACTATTGCCCCCTTCTCTTACCTGACTCCAGCGATATATATGATTTGCAGCGTCACACGCTACATCAGGCCAAGTTTGCATCTTAGCCAGCATCTTCGGACGCATTGAAAGTGGGCGTCTTGTTCAATTCATTTCAAGTAGATCAGTGTTCTGCTGCTGGCTGGGCGATGCCTCGCTGGCAAACTGGATGATGAAGTGGGTGTCTGTATTTTGGTTGGTCGATCTGGAGGGCTCTTGGACTTAACCTTTTGCCACCTACCTAGGTTTTTCCTGGGGTGCGTGTCGCTCCACTTGATTACAACACGACTATCCCAAATATACCTAAGATTTTTAAGTGGATGGAGTGGTCTTTTTGTCGGTACTCCAAGTAGGAGCTTGAATAATTTTATTCCAAACTGATTCTAACTTTGCATGTGAAGATGCAAAATTTATTCAAGCTCCATTCCCAAGCAGCAAGAGAAATTTGATTAATGCACTGCATGGTGCCTATAGGCAGTGAATAGGACTTTTGGGCAGAGAGCTCACAGTCTAGCGTTTCCAGTTTTCATTTGCATCCTATTTTGACACATCATCCTCTTCCAGGGGTTGACAAAAAGAGACAAACAATTCCCAGCTTCTTTTGTCTTAATTATATGCATGAGATCATTGCCAGGGGCAGGAGTGTGTGAGGTATGGAGAGACGGAAAGAGGGAGGAAGGAGAGAAAGAGAGAGGGAGGCAGAGAGGGAGTTTCTATCAGCATTATAAAGAGGTGCTATAGCTTATGATGAATAGCCCTCCCCAGTTAGCCCCATCCATGGGCATCACCGTGACTAGAGTCCTCCTGATATATTCACAGCCCAATCTCAGTCTCCTCTTAGTTTTAATAAGGTCATCAACTTGAATGAAAGATGCATCCACTGATAATCTGAGGCGCCTGTCTGCAGAACAGGGTTCAGAATCATCCTTCCCTCATCATCTGCCACCTCTGCTTCTGTCAGTGTCCCTCAATCATTTTCATTTAAATAAGCCAACTCTGATTAGATTGTGTACCTCTCACATCCCACATATACATCGGCCCGATCCCTCTCATCACTGCAGAGAGATGGGCTCTGCAATGTGGAATGAACGGCGAAATCATCCGACGACAAATACCTGTACAGTACATATACGTGGTGAGAGGGTGACGCGTGGCATAATGTGCGCACTTAGCCGTTCAGACAGCTTTGTCCTTCTCGCTCAGCCGTAGGGTTTCCAGTGAGTGATTCATGCTAGTATTTGGCCTTTTCTTAGCCTGCCCTAGATCTTATCGCAATCCACCAGACTAATTTTGCATTCACGGGGATGCACAGCCTGAGAGATAGCTCTCTTCAACTTATTGAAATGCACTGAGTGCTGTCTTGTCAGTTGTAAAATTGGGTGAAACCAAGACAAAAGCATAGAGGAAATGCTGGCTCATAAATCATTGTGCAGCATTCCCTTTGACACATCCTAACTCAACATCCTACTATTAACATCAGGCTTTGCCAAATATCAGTGTGCAGATACTGTGCCGAATCTGTGAACTATTCAAATAACTGAGGATTGAGGAGCTTTGTGCGGATGGAGCAGTGCTTAGCAGTAAGAGCCCAAGGAGTGTTGCTTTGGACCTTTCAGTTATGATAGAAATAGTTGTGCAACGTGCATAAAGCTGCGGCACAGTTCATCCATAAGGCAGTATCTCTGCATTTCCTCACATATATTTATACGCCATGTCCTCTTATCCCTATGTGATTTCTGCTTGCCAGAAGGATCACAAAATCAGGTCTGAAAGATCACTGCTGCAGCGTTGGCTGGTTTAAGTAGTTCTGTCAATCACTGACATGTTGACAACGTTCCCTCGGCAAGCAGTTTTTCTCTGTACACAATAATTTACATGCTGCAGCTGCACGTTTCCTTGTCTCGGCTGTGTTGGCACAAGGACAGTTCTCGGTTTTAAAACATGCTGAGGACTCTTGTGCTCACAATTTGGTTGAAATGTTCCTTCCTTGAACGAGGAGAATGTATATATCTTAATCTCATTTGATAGCTGTGCCTAGACAGAGTAATCTCTTCCAACATTATGTGCAGCATGAAGCTTATCTCTTTAAAGAGGATGCTTTTTCTTGTTTTACCATGAAACTGCTTCTGACTGAAAGAGCTTCAAAGGGCTTCTTTGTTTCATAATGTGCATGCAGCTCATTCATGGGCTTGATCTTCTTATTTCCTCCCCCTACTCTCTCTTTCTCTCCTTTTTTCTGTCACTTGTCTCTCTCCCTCTCTGGTCCACCCTTCCCCTCCACTCTCTTATAATTTGAAAACATGCCTGGATCCATACCATACCCCATCAGAAATTGTAAATATCAGTGCAGATTTTTTTTTTTTTTTTTTTTTTGGGGGGGGGGGGGGGGGTGGAAGGCAATTACTCTTAACAGCCAGTGCCAGTGCCTCTGGTTTCTCGTGGGGATTACTTATGCATTTGTTTTCATTTTCCTCCGGCTTTACTTTTGCCTAGATTTAGCCCTTCTTGAGCAAAAAGGCTTTCTAATATGCAGGATTGTTCGCTCCCTCCTCTTAATCTATAGCGATCTGGTCTGGCAGTATATTTAAAATGGAAGCTTAATGGTGTGTCTCAAATTCATGCTGTTTGTCTTTCATTATGAAGCCGAAAAGTCACTGCTGTATTCTACCTTGACACAAGATGGGAAGATAGAGTGCAATCTCATTTTATTGGAGGCAGAGGAAATCTGATGAGGAGGCTAAAGAGCTAAATGAAACCCCTCCAAGCAGTGGCTCCAACGAGGGGTGGATTTGATTGGATTTTTTTTTTTTAATACAATGATTGGTCATTTTATAAAAGGATTAGTAAACACACATTTAGTATTTTTCTGTGGCTTGTATTGCATAGCATAGCATTTTAAACAAGCTAGTGATGAATTCAAATGCATTTGATTTACTGCTACCCAACCGAGATGAGTGGAGCAGAGCCAAGAACCAGCTGCCTTGTTTAAGAATTTCCTGGGCCGTTTAATTTGCTCTTGACATTCATCACTGTCTAAAAGCCTGATTCTAAGAAGGGTTACAAATGAACCTGAGTAACCTAAGGAAATACCTCGACAAGCTGCTTGGCTTTTTGAGACAACTGAAAAATCTCCAATCTAGGAACAAAAAGGATGAGCATTTTATGCATCGCTAGCGCAATCTGTACTTCTATTTGTGAAATTTTGATATTCTCACTCGCGGATGTGTCAGTCACGGCTCTACAACTTGCACATCATCTGTCAGCCTCAAATCATATAAAGAAAAACTAAAAGCGCAATCAACACAACAGTCAAAACAACAGTCAAAACATTTGTGTGTAAAGAAGTGTCTGTGGTATTCTCTTTTAAATGTTATGAGTACTAAACCGAATAAACATAACTCAAAATGTCATCTTGTCTTCGCAGAGCGTCAGCGAGTTTGGCTTAGACATCATTGAGACTCCTGAGGGCGACAAGTGGCCGCAGCTCATCGTTCAGCAGAACCTGGATCGCGAGCAGAAGGACACCTTCGTCATGAAGATAAAGGTGGAGGATGGTGGCAACCCTCCCAAGTCCAGCACTGCCATTCTCCAGGTCACCATCTCTGATGTCAATGACAATCGTCCAATCTTCAAGGACAGTGAGCTGGAGGTCACAGTCCCAGAGAATGCCCCCATGGGGACATCGGTCGCTCAGCTTCACGCAACGGACGCTGACTTGGGTTCCAACGCACAGATCCACTTCGCCTTCAGCAACCAGATCTCTGCCTCAACCAAACGTCACTTTGCCATCGATAGCTCTACAGGACTGATCACTGTGAAGCAGCCACTGGACAGGGAGGTAACTCCTGTTCATAAACTCATCGTTCTCGCCAGTGACGGCAGCTCCACCCCCTCCAGAGCCACAGTGATTGTTAATGTAACAGACGTTAATGACAATGTTCCCACCATAGACACTCGCTACATTATCAACCTGGTTAATGGGACTGTTCTTCTGTCTGAGAATGCACCTCTCAACACCAAAATAGCCCTAATTACTGTTACTGACAAGGATGCCGATCTTTATGGCAAAGTAGCTTGCTACACTGACCATGATGTTCCTTTTCGGTTGAAGCCTGTCTTTAATGATCAATTTTTACTAGAGACAGCTGCCCCCCTAGATTATGAGACGACTCGAGAATATGCAATTAAGATAGTGGCCTCGGATAGGGGGACGCCTCCTTTGAACACTTCAGCTATGGTTTTAATTAAAATCAAGGATGAGAACGACAATGCGCCAATCTTCCCCCAGCCGGAAATCCAACTTTCCATACCAGAGAACAATGACCCCTCTACACAGTTAATAAAAATCAGCGCCACTGACGCAGACAGCGGACATAATGCTGAGATTATTTATACTCTTGGCCCTGATGCGCCTGATGGGTTTAACATAGACAGACGGTCAGGAATCCTCTCTGTTGGCAAACGACTGGACAGAGAGAAACAGGAGAGGTACTCATTCACTGTCATAGCGAGGGACAATGGCTCCGCGTCCCTGCAGAGCAATGTCACTGTCAGGCTAATCGTCCAGGACCTTAATGACAACAGCCCGGCTTTCACACACCCTGAGTACAACTTCTATGTGCCTGAGAACCTGCCTCTCTATGGAACTGTTGGGTTAATCACAGTGACGGACTCAGATGCGGGAGATAATGCTGTTATAACGCTGTCCATTTTGAACGGGAAAGATAATTTCATCATCGACCCCCAAACCGGTGTGATCAAGCCCAATATCACCTTTGATAGGGAGCAGCAAAGCTCTTACACATTTATGGTCAAGGCAGTTGATGGAGGGCAACCTCCGAGCTCCTCCTACGCCAAGGTCACTATCAATGTAGTCGACGTGAATGACAATCGCCCTGTGTTCGTCATCCCATCCTCCAATTACTCATATGACCTAGTGCGAACCACCACCACCCCTGGCGCTGTGGTCACCAGAGTGTTTGCCATTGACAATGACACAGGTATGAATGCTGAGCTGCAGTACAGTATTATCAGCAGCATCATCATCACATCTAGGGTCTCCCCTCGAGGGCTCTTCGCCATCGACAAAACAACGGGTAACATAACACTGCAGGAGAAAATAGTGGCAGCTGATCAGGGGCTGCATAGGCTGGTAGTCAAGGTCAAAGATCTAGGCCAGCCTGAGTCATTACATGCTATTGCACTCATTCACTTGTTTGTCAATGACACTGTGTCAAACGCTACCTTTATTCAAGAGCAGCTGCGAAAAAGTATGGAGACACCCTTGGACCGTAACATAGGGGACAGTGAGGTAACTCCTCAAGCCAACGGATATGTGATTGTTGTCATAGCTATCATAGCAGGGACCATGACTGTCATCTTGGTGATATTTGTGACTGCCTTGGTGCGCTGCCGGCAGACACCCAGACACAAAGTGGTACAGAAGGGCAAGCAGAGTGGCGAGTGGGTATCACCCAACCAAGACAACCGTCAGATCAAGAAGAAGAAGAAGAGAAAGAAGCGATCCCCAAAGAGCCTCCTGCTGAACTTTGTGACCATAGATGAATCCAAGCCTGACGACCCAACCCATGAGCATGTAAATGGTACACTGGATCTCCCTGTGGAGTTAGAGGAGCAAACCATGGGGAAGTACAACTGGGCCACCACGCCCACCACCTTCAAACCCGACAGCCCAGATTTAGCCAAGCATTACAAGTCAGCGTCCCCTCAGCCTACATTTCAAATCAAACCGGAGACTCCAGTGGCCCCAAAGAAACACCATGTGATCCAGGAGCTCCCATTGGACAACACGTTCGTGGTGGGCTGTGACTCACTCTCCAAGTGCTCATCGACTAGCTCCGACCCCTACAGTGTCTCAGAGTGCAGCTGTCAGGGGGGATTCAAGACTGCAGGGCAAATCACCACCCGACAGGTAATTCATGACTTCCTTTTTAAACCCACCCACACTAGTCCCCACTCACACTCCCCTTGCTGTCCCATGGTAGGTGATGTGAAAGGGGGAGGGTGGCAGCATGGAGGCAGGGGATTTTCCCACACAGACCATGACCATGTCTACATGAATGTCATTTGCACTTAAAAAAAAACGACCGGGCTCGAGACTTGCCGTGAAACGAAAGAATAAAACATTAATTGTTGCCATTAATACAGCAAACCTTTCACTGTACGGATTGTTATCAATTCATGTATTCACCCGCCCTCATAAGCATCCATAATTGCATAATCATTTACAAAAATACATGCGCAGGTTCATTTCATATTCAAAAGTGTGAGTAATGGCAGCAGTGCAATTAGGATGGCTAGCTATTTAAAACTTCAGTGTGAGTGGTTGGTGGCAATGTAGCCTGATTTAGAAGAGCCTGGGATAGGCGGCAATGATTGAACTCTCTCCTGATGTATTTAAGGTCAAGGGCGAATGATGCTGTGTGCTAATCTATTTGACTGACATGTTATAACAAGGCGAGCACAAAACAAATATGACAGCCAGAGTGGCAATTCATCAGGTATTTATTTAAGCAAAAAAGTGTGAAGGTAATGGCACAAAACAGAAAAAAAATAATAATAAAAAATCCTCTGACGTGCTAAAACAACTTGACAAATAATCCCACTTTTTGTTGCTTCTGTCCTCAAAATATTAAGTGCTGCCTTAACTATGCCAGTGAGGCTTTGTGGGAGAGAAGCTCATTTGAATGCCAAGGTACAGCAAAGGGCTTATGATTCCCTAAGAGATATGTGCCAAATGCGAAGTGCCCCAATAAATAAAAGCTGGCGAGGGAAATAAATGTAAATCAGAGGTAAGGAGAGGTGGCCTTGCTCTATGTTGACAGCCGGAGCCGAGCGCTGTGGGGAAGACTGAGTACTGCTCCGGGGCGGGGGAGGGGGTCACAGGGATCAAGGTGACGCAGAGCCTTTAGACCAATATACTTAAACACCAAGGGAGCAGTAGTCCATAAAAAAAGCCTGCCTGGTCGACGTTGCATTTAGCCCATAAATGCTCTGCTTTAATGACCCCAATTATTGTTATAAATGGCACATGTAGATACACATTCTTTACAGTCTTTAAATTAGCTCACATAGGAGAGGATCTAATGGCATCACAACAATGGTTCGCCACTGTGATGTGTTGCAGCTCGTGTTAGAGGCTGCGATCTTTGTATCCCTAACACATGACAGAGTATGTACATGTTCACATTTGACCTGCTATCACAAGCACAATGGAACTAATCACGGCTGACTAGGCCGCGCGCGGGGTACCAATTTACTCACGATGATGTGTGTACTCATAGTTTCACCTAGTGTCATACATTCAGCTGAATTTGCTGGCTTTGTCAATCATTTTTGTTGCTTTATATTTTCATTTTTTTGTATTTATTTTTTTTACTTGTTAAAGATTTCTTGCGGATTTGGTTGTTGCTTGGTTGCGTTGGCTTTCATTTGTGTCACTGTTTTGATCATAATTATCACATCTGCCATTCATCCAATTCTGGGTCAATTTCATGATATTGCATCAATAATTGATTTTGTTTGATGAGGTGCTTGCTTTTGTTTGTGTCTAGCCTCATGTTGCTTTGGTTCATTCTTCCTTTATTTTTCGCTCCCAGTGCGCCTCTGTGTGACATCTAGCAAGCATCAAAATTCCTTATGGCATAGTTTTGGTAAATGACTGTTGATCCCGCAAAGTATTGTGCTTCGGATAATTTATGAAGACACCCACACAGATTTGATAGTCACTGCCTTCAACCACCTTTTATTTAAAGCCCTAGTCAAAAGCTATGCTCTGCCGTGGTACATTATACATAAGCCTACTACATGCCCTTGGTACCAAAGATTTAATTCATAATGTGTTTATACGACACACTGACGAGTTGTCAGGATGATTTCCCCGTGTTACTGATAGTGACTGCCCTGAAATATGCAGAAATATTCAGACTGTGTTCCACAATTCCGAATTATTATCCGTCATGAATTTTATGCATCAAGGATTCAAATTGATTTTCACTTATGTTGCTGATCAGAGTGGAGTATTTTTGTCAGAATAATTTAAAATCGATGAATATATGATTAGAGAAACGTCCCTCCAAATCTTCGCGGCTCTTTTTTGTTTTAGATTATTTCTGCGGTTTATTTGTTCATTCATCTGAGAGAGGTCAGGTTCAAGTGAATCTGTGTGACATCCTTGTATTTGGCGTCACGTACTCCCAGCATTTGAATATAATCAAGAGAAATCTGCCCTCATTGGTTCCACTCACCAACCATATCTTCAGAGATGTTAAGATGATAATAGATCAAACTTCTCCTGTCCCCTCGAGCAATTGACAAGTGATGCCTCCCACTTTAGACATTAGATTTCCCACCAGCTTTAAGTGTGCTTATTTAAAGCCTGTGTCATTGAAAAAAATGGCATGAAGGTTTGCCTGATGAGAATCGGTGGCTGCAAAGGTTAATTAAATGCACTAAAGGGTTAATCACTCGTAATACAGTATGATTAAAATCACTGTAATTAGGTTTCGAATGAGGCTGATAAGAAAGATGAAAAAAGGCAGCCATCCTTTAAGATTATCAGCGATGCCACGTACTATCCCTGGGTGAGTCACGTCGTCAGGATTCCAAGCGATGGGACAGTAGATGAGCAGCTGTCCTGTTTGTCAGATAATATTTTCGTCTCTGCTTGATGCCGTCTTTGTGCAGAATCTATTTTCAAAGTCAGAAGAAGAACACTTAAAAACAGCACTCTTTAAAACAGGAGTTGTGAGTGCTTTCATCCAATGAGGTAAAAAGAGAATATTTGAGCTCTCCAGAATTGGAGGATATGAATTCGAGTGTGACTTGTAAAACAGGAGCTATATTTGGTCTTTCAGGACTAGCTATCCAGCCTCTCTTGAGCCTAAGACTGGAGGTCCAAAGGCAAAAGATCAGAGGCAGGTTGTCGTATATTTTCCTTTTTGTTCATCAAAGTGACAGATGGTGCTTTACACTGATCTCTCGTTGCCCCCACACTCTCCCACACACCTAAAGCGGCTGAAAAATAAAGCAAAGACAAAATGCCCACCCGTGGAATAACAATGGGGAGGGGATGCGGGAGGAGATGATTACGGTTTAAGGTCACTGAAATGTTTTCAGGGACTTTACAGATGTAGCTGATAAAGAGCGAAGCTTGTAAAAATACTTCAGAGACTACAGATTTGTGCCACCATATGGCTTCATTATACAGCGAGAGCCATATTTGCAGGCGCTTCCTCCCCTCCCTTCTCTTCTCAGTTTTTTTTTTTTACGCATCTCATCATTTTGTTTTAACCCCTACCCCGTGATATTAGAGGTCAATCTGCCTCCAGTGATGAGGAACTCTTGTGAGAGTATGTGCTTTGACGGAGGCAGATCAAATGAGTACCACCCTGCTTGAGTGATCTCAGACATCACCATGAATATGCAGGGAATAATAAAGGCTAATACATTCTTTTGTTTGGCACATAATTCTGGGCCTGTAGAGCTTGTAGGGTCACTCCCCGACGAAAAAATAACCTCCTGTGACTCAATATAGGAGACGCTGCTTTAAGTGTTTTCTGTAGTATCACATACGCATGCATTACAGTTTGATTAAATACCCCGTAGACCATAAGTGCTGTTTCTTATGCCTTATTTATAATGCAATTTATGGTATTATCTTTGTGGGAAAAGATCATATTATAAATGCATTGGATAACGAGGGCAGCGGTGGAAAGGCATTTTGCATATCGTCGTTTGTTTGTGTGGGTAACGATACGGACCGTCTACGCGAGCCACCTATGGTCTGATGACAAAGCGCTTGTGCTGACTAACAGTGGGTGCATAGCCAGGGGTAGAAGCCATGATTTTAAGAGGCTAAGTAGGTTCATTAATCAAATCCGATGGCAGTGTTAAATCTGAGCGACTGATTGTGGCTTTAATTCATTCTATTTTATTCTCATTGTTCTTTTCTGTTTTTTTTTTTATTTTTTTTTATTATTATTATTTTTTTTATTATTTCTGTTGAGTCATCGCATCTGTGATCACTGTGCCTTTGCTAATGTAAGCACTACCAGGGCCAGACTCCTCCTGATTCAGATATTGGCAGATGTGTCGCTAACCTTTCTAGGGACAGCAAAATGTCATATTCTGTACATATCAGATGACCCACTGGCAAGGGTCCGAAAGAAAGAGTGGGCCTAAATTGATCCAAATGGCTTTTTGAGGGGGAAATGAAGAGTGCTGCACTAGTGTGGTGGGAGACAAAAAAGACAAATTGGGAGTGATAATTGGATAAGATTGCATGCTCTGATAAGTACAGGAAAAATGCACAAGCTTGTGACACTTGTAGCATTCTTCAAGGAAACCTGACAAGATAATGACTTGATTGCCAGCCGTGCCTTGAAGAATGCTTCATTTTTTTTTCCTTTTTTTTTTTTTTTATCTTCCACGCTCTCTTCAGAGATTTTTTTATTCAGTGTTGGGTGTAGCCTCGCACTGATAAGGCTTACAGCTTAGGCTGCTCAGAGCTCGATGATATTGTAACTACAATCTCCCTATATCTGTCTGTCTCTCTATATTTCAGGAGACGGCACTGAAACCACCACACTATGGCACACTCTGTGGCACAGGTACAGCTCGCTCCCACAGGATTAAAATCAATCTCTAGCTCCCACTACCTAAAGCGAGGGAAAAAGAGAGAAAAAGAGAGAGAGAGAGGGCAGAGGGAGGAAAGAAGGAAGGTGAGAACTGAAGAGGTGAAACAAGTACTTTATTGTCTCTACAGCCTCAAACCCCACCTCTTCATACAATCGAGAGAAAAAGATGAACTTGGAAGGGGGGGAGAAAAAAAAAAAATCTCAGAAAAAAAAAAAGAGAGAGACGCTTCATGTTGCCTGCCTGAATCTTGACAAAGCTCCTCCTGTGAACCTGTTGGAAGTTTGAAAAATGCTTTATTGAGTCCTATGCTATTACTTACTGTACCTGTGTCAGTGAGGATGATACTGTATGCCCTGAAACCCACCTCGAAAATTGTCCCACTCCAGCACCCACTCTGTAAAATAGGTGTCAAATACAGTCAGTAGATCTGTAAAGTATGTTTATATGTATGTATGTATATCTATCACAGAGTTGATGGTGTTTATATTTATTGATTCAATTTCTTTGCCTTGTTTTCAAAACTGCCTGGTGGCCATTTTATTTTCTTACTTTCTGAATTTTTTTTTTTTTTTTTTGTATCATTTGCTCTTTCTGGGCTTTGCTCATGGAACTAATGACTTATAATGTATTTATGCTGCAAGGTCTACACACCGTAGGCTTACATTAGTGTTGAGCCCACGTCACAGTGTATCTTTTTTTCCTGTCAACTTTTCCGTCCCACTCTTGATGCCACTGATAGCATTTTTGTTAGCGAAGATGTGTGGCGTGCATGGCCCCACAATACGACCCGCATTTCGTAGAGCTTTACAAGCGTGCTACTGATCGCCATGCTGTTATTACACTGGGAGGAATGGTAGGACAAGTTTAATACGTCAAGCTAAGCCACAATCACAGGGGACTAACTGCTGGGGTTATAATCAAAAGCTGTTTATGTAGGGCAGATTTGAAGAGCACTAAGCCTAACCTTTTTGTGTGTCGCTTCCAATCCGGAAGTGATTTAACCTGTGAGATCCATGTTAAAATGAGACCAGATGATAAAGAATAAAAAAGAAAGAAAAAAAAAAAGAAGTATAATCCTCAGGCAGTCTTTAATATGAGTCGGTGGGCTTAAAGCAAAAAAAATGGCTTGACTTTGTGCACTTATTCACACCGACAAAAGAAATATTCTGACAAGAAGAACATGAAACACCAAAATGAAAAAGGTAATCCAGGCTTCAGTTTGAAAACAGCAATAAGTTAACATTTGACGGAAACCCACTACGGTGCACTTACTACTTCTTCCTAGGCAATTTTGTTCAGAGCATCATTTTGCTTCTACTGTTTCTACACGTTTAGGATCATAATGGTACAGTTTGTCCTGACTAGAAATAATTTCTACAGTATACACCTGTAACTGGCTTGATGGGTTAGCAGCATTGTTGTTCAATAGTCCTGTTAATTGGTAAGCTAAAGACTGCTTTGATAGGTAAGGCCTACAGTACATACATATAACCATAGAATTAGAGTCGTTAAAATGGACATAGCCTTGTGTATTCATTTGGAAATGTGCAGATGGACTGGACCAGAGGCGGTTCTCCCCTCTTGTGAGAGACTATATATAGTTTTAATGAAATTATCGCAAGGACCGGAAGCCTTTTTTATGATTTAGGTCCAGTCTCGATATGTCATGGTTCTACCGACTATGTCTATTTTAAAGCTTTTAATTTTATGTGTGTTGCCTCTCTGTGAGGCAGGTTGTTATTATCGAAGGAGGTATATTCATGTAATTATGGTATCAAATGTATTCACTACTGCGTAGGAGCCACAGTATGAAGTATACATAGCATCCTAGCACTGTGTAATGATTAGATTTTGCCTGATCTTTGGGGAAAAGAAGAAAAAAAAAATACTCATACATGGGGAGGGCTTTTTGTCCTTGTAAGGCAGACAGACAACCTCACTTTTATTCAATGTGAAGTACAATATGCACCTTACATGATCTTTGTAATTGACTTTGATTTGCCAGTGTGGAGAAAACTGTAAATGTTTTGTTTATGTATGTGTGCGCTTCTGAACTTTATTAAAGTCTTTTGCATTGTATTGCATATTTTGACGACTCTTCTTATTCATTGTTTTTTGGGGTTTTTGTTTTTCCGAGCATTCAATATTAGTTCTGCATCACAGTTTTCCCGCACACTCCACCGTGCATCTGCTTCGAGAGAACAGTAAGACTAAAAAAAAAAAAAAGAAAAAAGAAAAAAAAATGAGGCAAAAGCACACGTTGTAGAGCAATCATTTGTTTTTCTCATATACAGCCGGCAGCATACGGTGCATGTCAAGCAGGCTGCGCCCTGTGCGAGTATGTGTGGCTGTGTTGGTTTGGACACCATTAATTGGCTCACTCCAGCCATAGAAAACACTGCCCCTTACCTCCTTTCTTCTTAGTTTTTTTTTTTTTTTTTTTTTTCTGCAACACTATAGCACTTTACTGGGAGGAAGAAATGGAGAAATGGGTGTAGATATACATCGCTCATTAGGAACAGATTACAGATAAAAAAGTTATGGAAATTCGGCGGGAGCACATCCTTTGAAGTGCGCAGGCAGAGAACAGCAGAGCAGAGGCTTTATTTGGAACAACACAACTTTTTTTTCTTTTTTTTTTTTTCGTTTCCCTTCCATGAGAGCTGATAATGATGATTTGATAATGATAACCCCGCTATTATGATGTACAGTAGTGCACAAACACGGGCCTTTTACACATCTGAGAGGAAGATTGATGCTAGAGGGTACAATAACCGCCGCTCTAACATTGTGTTAGGCGGTGTTTATGCGGAATTTGATCCAAAAATACAGACTTGAAAGGCATAAAACAAAGCCGGCGCCGAGACAACAGAAAATGTTTAATTGCTTATCAAAGTTGCTTCATATTTTTAAAAAACTGAAGGAAGAGCTAATCAGTTCCCTCGGGGGAAGTGTCCTCTGTGATTTCAGAAAAATGGTGCACGCTCAAGTAGAACATCCGCATATAGAGAGTGCAGAAAATGTCAGCTTTCTATTAATAGATGAATGTAAACGTGCTAAGTGTCTCGTTCTTTCAAAAAAAAAGAGAAAGAAAAGCTAGGGTAGGGTAGATCATAAGGTAGTTGTATCCCTTTGAGCTAGATAAATTATGATTTGATATTTCCTGTTGTGCATAATTAGGTAATGGACTGATTTCAAATGAGCCACTAATATATAAATAAAAAAAGAAAACAGTCTCCAACAAAGCCACGGCATTAATGAGTCTTAACATTTGCGCATGGAGACAGAGTAAGCGGATTTTCCTCTGCTTCCGAGTGCAAAGTCAAAGGTGAGGAAGAAGAGATGGGGGGAGAAGTTGGGGGGGGGGAGAAGCCTTAATGGAAACAGGAGTTACAGGTCTGGTTTCTAACAGAACTCGTCTTCGGTGTAGTCTTTGGACCGCTCTGTCGTCACTCTCTCTATTCCTCACAGAGAGGCGCAGTTTGTCAGGGGCCACTCAGCGTTGTGATCTCGGTCGGCTCACATTGAGGCGCATTCCCAGTGATTTTTATCATCTATAAAACGTCTCTTAAAGGTTGTCCCAGCGGTTGTATTACAGTATGCCACCGAGGGAAGTGTTTCCCGAGTTTCTTTGCTGACATATTGATTCATGATTTATGAAGAAGCGGTATTCAATTACATCTAACAGGCCAGGAAGCCGGCCGAATGTAGTACGTTTGATTACATTTAATGCAATGATATGTCTGCGGATGGAGCGGCGAACACACGCGCGCAAACACACGCGCGGGGAGGGTGCGTGGTGCTGTGTGGTGGTGTGGCTCTCCATGTGGACTCCATTAATCCCATCCTCTTTTTTCTTTACCATTCACAGCATGAGTATGAGGCGAATTCAGTGAAACTTCTATTTATGCAGCAGTTTCTTTTAATAAAAAACCTTTCAGATGTTCCACAAATCGAGCACATGTTTATTACCAATTATGAGAAATGAAACTCTCGGGCGAATCAGAAAAAACGCGTATAAAGTTTGTTGTTCTGAAGAAAGTGCACACGCCCCGCCCGGTGTCTTTCCGCAACCTTGACAATGCAATCAGCGCAATCAGTACCTCAGTGCCCTAATATCAGTTCTCCCCCCCCCCCCCTCGATAAATGTAACATAAAACCAGAACATGTTCGCTATTCATGCAGATAACATTGCGACGGAGCTATCGAGATGGCAAAAAAAACCCATATTCTCTTCACATCGCATTGATTTTACAAGTCACTCGCATTTTTCCGCTGAGATCACAGTCATCCGCTGCAGCAGTATAGAATGACAATTCAAGATTACAGATTGCTTAAGACAAAAGCCACAGTCGTTGCTGCGTCAGCTGGATTTTTAGAAAGAGATTTGCACTGAGTCATCACTCAGATGACTTAATGCTGCAGGGGTAATTTGTGAGATTTCTCTATAATTGTATGGAACAGTACAGGAGTACAGTGATTGAAAGCCTGGCTTTGTTATTACCTCAACCAGAAGTTGTTCCGCATGTGAAAGAAGCCAATTACATATGAATGTATGTTATTCATATCCGAAAATGTGCACTTTCTGGTGTGAAAATTGTCATTCATAGGCAAAAACAGACCAAAAAACGTGTTCAGTTCACATGTCATTACATTTTCACATGTTTAAATGTCAGTCACATGCGGAAGAAATGCACTTAATCACCAATGAACATATGTAATTCAGATTTGGAAATGTAGAGTTTGTTTGTCAAAAATGTCCATTTGTTGTGTAAATGTTCACATGTGACGTTCATCTGTTTTTGCATGTTAAAACATTTGTTCAAATGGCCAATCAGCATGTAAAATGTGTGAAAACATGGAACTCACCCATGTTTTGTTTCCACGTTTGGAAATTTTAATCCCCATTTCCCCCAAAAAAGCCGATCTCATCTGAACTTTTGAAAATGCAAATGGGAATACTGAGTGTTTAATTGAGGAAATGTCATAATTTGTACAAAGCCTGTCACTTGTGAAAATGTCCAGCGCACGTGTGGCGTTAGTTCATCTTCGCATATTGAAATTTGAGATCACGTGTGAAAAAAGCAAATCCCGTGTGACAATGTGGAAATTCACATGTGAAAAAGCACATTTCAGCTGATGACATGTGACATGACAGTGTGAAAACTGTCAATTTCAATGAGGAGACTTTCAGTCTTATGTGTAAAAAACTTAATACCATAGAACATATGACAGGTCACACGTGTGTTATTGTGTGAATGTTATTTTCTCTTCACATGTTAAAATGGTAGTTCACGTGTGAACACAGCCAATTCAAATGAGAAATTCTAACACAAATGTATCATTCTAGTGGTGACATCAGTTATATTGAGCTGCCTCAGAGATGGCACTTGTATTTTGGGATTTTGCGCTACCTCTAAAAACCATGCCTCTCATTGAAATGTTCAAATATAAGCGCTTTAAATGCCTTGTATTTATCTTTTATCGTCCGTGGGGAGGTGTGGGTCAATTAGCCGAGCAGCGAGCATGTTAGGGGTATGATGTGAAGTCCTCCTGAAGCGATGCCGTCTGACTGTCTAAGCAGGGGCTATTTATGCATGTGCTGTGCAGCGGTGCAGGAAACAAGAAGATGCTGTCTTTCTGTTGCACTCCACTCAAGGCAACACTCCACACAATTGCTGCCAAATCTCTGCCAAACTGAATAATTCAATCATCCCCCATAGCTGCGGTGGTCTAGCTACCTTTGTGTGTGCAACAATCAAATCAGTGTGGAAGCCCGCCGAGTGGTTCTTTCTGAGACACTGAGTAGCTCCACAGCCCGGAGATTGTTTTCATTGAAAACAATTCTGTTGATTAAACGAGGTGTGACTGTGGAGCGGGGATCTGAGGAACATCGATTGCTTGTACAATTGTTTGTTCCTTGTTAAAAGTGTGATCTAAAACAGTAGTCGCTGATAGTGTGGCGGGGAGCATAAGGGTTGATGGCGTGCCTGCGAGACGGTTAGCACGTCTCCGCCATGCCCTAGAATAACACAGGTAGAGAAATCCGCCATGATTGTCCCGTGTAGGATTAAAAAAATTAAAATGCCCTCATGCTTGATACCCACGCAAATGTGTTTGTTTTTTTTCGGAGATGTGGCTACCGGTGCTTTTGGCGTGGCTTTGTCAGCGCTGGATTGTTTTTTTGCTGTATGTATTTTACTCCAGTTGTAACATGGGGATAAGTGAGCGTGACATGAATTCTTTAAGAGACACCCACTCCCCCCCCCCCCCGTTCCCCCACCCCTCTCTGAAGTAATCACAAGGTTACAACCTCAGTTCTGCCCATGTAGATTTAACACTAATCCCTGCCTGAACACAAAAACAAATACAGTAAAGAGGAGGCAACATTTATTCATCATTCGGGCCGGCAGGTCACCGGTGGTGCATCTGCATTCCGTGGACACTCGCAGTGAAACTACAGCCACGGAGGGGGTTGTTTGCATAGAAATTTGTGCCTCATTTTACCCTCTTTGAAGCGTACGGTGGGGAAACATGTCCGGCAATCTATCATGCTGCTGTGGCTAATAAATGCAGTTTTCAGAACCTAGCCATGTCCCACTGTGGGTCATTGTTCAGCACTCTGTCATGCTGGCAATGTTGTGCAAGGCAAAGGGTCTGAGTGTAACCGAGCTCTGTGACCAAACGAGTTCAGTTCTCAGCAGTCAGGAATGAATGCATTGGAACAGCGCGGTGCTGCATTAGATGGTCGTGTGGCAAACGCGTCGGCCGCATTCAGTGTGTCACGAAGGCGAGCCCCGCTTCCTCGGAGTGATGTTTGAGCTCGAGAGCACTAAGCAGCGTGAAGGACGGTGTCACAACAGGATGCAGCCGTCGCACGTTTGCAGGCTGAAGGTAGCCAGACTGAAAGGCAACAACTTAAGACATTGTCCAAGGAGGGCCATGTCTGTGTCCTCCCTAATCCTGGTAATCCTCCGTTCAGAATTCTTGATTTGCTTTTGTAAAAGAGATTGGGAGATGATAAGATGCTCGTCCGCCTTCTTAGAATAGCTGATAATCTGGTTTGAACAGAGGACTCAGGGGGTATTTAGCCTGCCTTAACATTTGCCCAAGCAGATGGCGCTGATGGGGGAAGGCGCAACCTTAGCCTCCAACCCCCCCCCCCCCACCACCACCACCACCCTCCCTCTCTGCATGGTCCACTTTGAGAAAAGGAAAAAAAAAGAAAGAAAAAAGAACAGTGGGATGATAATCAATGTTGTTTATTTTGCTGCTTGACTCTTTAAGTACTTTCAGACAGATTATAGGCTTTTGCAGGGGATAATCGGGAAACCGCAGACAATTGCCTTTTTTCCATCCTGACGGTATCCCCCCACGAACGCGTAAAGAAGGCGGGTTTAAAGTAGATGCCGACTCTTAATTCCTGATTAGTCCCATTGCAAACCCTGTTGAAATTAACTGGACACTGCGCTAATCGCTGCATTTCAAACACCCCCCTCTGCTCCGGCGCAGTGGACACACCACATCCAGCCGTGAGAAGCCATCCCGTGAGTGATATCTCCATGAGTGCTTGTTTTTTTGGGTTCCTTAACGTGATGACACGCACACGCTAAGAAAGCCAGAAATCTTCTCCGGGGTAAATGTAACACTTCAGGGCTGAACAGTGAGTGTGCTGACCTCTTCCGACTGCAGACTGAGGCGAGCCCATTCTCTTCCTAAAAACAAGAAAAAGGAAGAAACATTTCCTCGTCTTTGAGTCGCGATGGAATGGAAATCACAATAGACGTCGAGGCAACTCTTACTTGCAAGTCGACTGCGTGACATGTCACCGTAACAACTGCGAGATTCTTTTTTTAGAAATGTGGCAGTGTAATACTTATGATCCCGTACAGTGTGTAAGCATCACTAGATATAAGCCATTAAGTCGTTTATAGTGGTTTCCTAAGCCCACCTCTCTAACCTTATGCCTCTGGCAATCTTCTCAACCCGGACTGGACACCTGCAACAAAAGCATTTCACTAATGAGATCAGCCCATTAACTAATTAGAGCTTCGCATGACATAAGTGGGATGACTGTGGAAAGGTTTGTTTGCACATATGGGAGGCGCTCCTCAAACAAAGCATTTGATGCTTTTCTCTCATTCTCTGTCTGTGCAGTTGTGATCCGTAACAGGATATTGTGCATAGCTGTCAAGCTCAATCTGGGGCAGTAACACAGAAGACAAGCAGAGGCCCCAAATGCATCCTGCTCAGGCGTGTACACAGTGCAAAGTTAATCCACACATACACAATAACATGCTGATTTTTCCTCTCTGTGCTCCCACTTCATCCAGTGACAAGTGGGAGGGTTCAAAGTGAATGCTTGAAAAATGCTCTGCAACAAGCATTTGAGGGAAATGTGAATATCTGATTGCATTTGAAGCAGTTTGTATGAGGGCCGCGGACGTTTTTCCGTTATAATTGGAACTACATTCCGCAGCTTGATAACTTTGTGTCGTACTCGCGATGATTAATGCAGTAATTTCATTTTTTCATGTCATCAGAGCTGGGCTATGTAAGCGCGTCTGCGTATTACAAATACACAGCATGTCGGCAGCTTCGGATGTGTGTGAAAACCGGTTGCGTGCCACCAGTGAGGTATAGCATAGCACCGCTAGCGGAGAATAATGGATGGCGAACCACAAAAAGCTAACGCCAATTAGCGGTAACACACACTTTGCGGCTCATCGTGACGGCTTGATCCTGACCTGTACTAACATTAGGACACTGTTTGACAGCTCGCGCAGAAAACATCTCGAAGCCATTAGCAAGGTTTCACCTAATCACTTTCCTTCATCAGAAGAAGCTCTGCATACCTTAACACCTTTACCTGAATAACGAGATGCTTTTAATATACAGCAGGCCGTAGTGTGAAAATATAGTTATATAGCCCTGGATCATATTCCACAATAAAGTGGAAGGATGGCTCGGGCTCACAACATGAAAGGATAATAGAATCAGGGATATTTTGAAGAGGCTTCTTAAATAATGCGTGTGATATTCACTGATGGTCATAAAGAATTTATGTGCATGCAGTCTTCAAAAAGAGCAGCAACTCATCCCCAAGATCAGTCGGACAGATTATTACATGTCATTCTGACAGTTTTTTTTTTTTTTTGCAGAGGTCTTTGTTGCTTGACTGGTCACAGAGTCATTACGAAGTGATACGGCTTCCCATCACGCTGCGCCATGAATTTTGAGGGAAATTGGTGCTTTTCGCCACCCCTCGAGACTCATCCCTCCACCACCACCGCCACCTTTTTTTTCAGCCCTATGTCTGGGTTATAATAGTAACTTCTTAAAAACACCGAACTGACTTCATTTGCAGTCTCTCCTGATAGGGTATTGCACTCTCTCCACCAATTTTTTATGAGCTAAAACCAACGAGACAAGAATCTGACCGCTTTCACAGTCATTTTGTTTTTAGGCCCGCCTCTCCACAAAAAGCAGACTGTAGCCAATCCAATGTGATTAAAATATTTCAAGGGATCAGAATACCTCAATCCCATCTGCCCGTAATCACCTACTTTTCTTTTTTTCTTCTTTTCTCACTTAATTTTAAGAGCCCATGCATGCAGACTCTTCTCTTCGCATTCCCGCTATGTTCTCTCCGAATCATTTCCTTTCCCTGCCCGTGTTTTGCCGTGATTGGGGTTACAGTCTCTGTTTCGGGGGGAGAAAGAGATAGAGCCAAGCATCCAGGAGAATTGCACACGTATTGCGGACAAATTCGCTACATATATTACCTATGCTCCACACTTATAGACAGGCGCTGCTCGTGATGGAGCACATGTGTTCAAGCCCAGAGGTAATGGACAGCACTTCAGTGAATTGTGCCGACCTTATTGTATTGTGTGGATGATTGTGTTATGCTCCCTCAGATAATGACTGTGCCCTACTTTGACTTTGAGGCAGTGACCTGAAATAAGGCACACAAGTGAAATCCGAGCCTGGATGAACCTGGAAGTGATTAAGGTCACCCGGGCGCACCACATTTGTTTGACCCCCTCGGTGACTCGCAATCGACCGACGTCTGCAAATCCTCCGGGAGCCTTTTGTGGGATTCCTCCTCGACGCAAACACTGGTCATTGATAACGTGTTTGGGAAGAAGTGCCGGGATGATTAAATACACCTGTGAGAGCAGGCCCTAATTTTTCAGTACCTTACATTCTTGGGAGGTACAAGAAAACACGATGCCCCCCCCCCCGCCCTTATCTGACATAAGGTCTTTAGATTTCTGATTTCAACACCACAGATTGCGTTTGTGTAGAAAAGAAAAAGTGTGTTCCTTCCTACACGTTATTCTCCTGGTGCGACCGGCTCTTGCGAATATGGGCCACAAGACTGATATTTTAACGCCTCTGTTGGCCTGAAATCATGTAATCGATGAATGGTGCACAGCGTGCCACTACTCATGTGTCCAATATTGCTCTGTACCCGCTATGGGTGCTGACTGCACAAAGGGAGAGTCGCCGAGGTCATAAATAGTTCAATGGCAACTATCAATGGACGTGCGAAGTAATGCAGAGCACTGTCAGTGAGTCAAAGCAGTAAGATGAGCAAAGAATTATTCATAGTTTCTGGGGGATATGCAAATGCGTCTAAGTAGTCTAGTATGCATAACATATAGGGAAAAATAAAGCGCGGAGTGAATGACACTGAGTGCATCAGAAAAGATGATGCAACGCTGAATCCCGGATCCGTCTCAAATTAAACACATTCGGCTCCTTGATACATTATTTAACACGGTGAGCGATAAATGAGTTTTCATAGTTTCCAGGTCTCATTCACATGATGCATACATGCCTTTTCGCTTCGGGGGAAACATGGATAACATGAGATCATGTCTGCCTCCCGAGGGTTTGGATGCACCGAGTGGAATCTCTGGCTTGTTTTTCGCGTCTTGCCATTCTGCTGGGGATCAGTACACAGCCACTGCCATGACGCTCGGATAAAAATTACTCTTCCTCTGGTGTGCATGTAAATCAGAGTGGGGCGGGGTGGGGATATAATGAAATAATGAAGTGTGCCTCTGCTTTTTTTTTTTTCCAAGAGAGACCGTTGGGAGCCACTATTTTTAGACACAACAAAGAGATTGCCAGGGGTGTCCAGTCTCTCCGGTTAAGTTATGGAGTTTTATCCACTTGTCAATGTACAGTCGCTCGTCTACGGGCTTGGATGCACACTGGGAAGAAATGGAGGCCAGCGTCTCCCTCCAGACAATGTCAATTAAAGCCTCTGTGGGATTCTGTGGACGGATGTTTCCGAGCGTGGCCGTTCCTTTCCGTCCTAACGGATGATGGACGTCGTGAGTGGGATCAAGAGAGTTGATTTGAGTTATGTACTGTGCGCATACGTCCGCCACATGCATGGTAACCCTGTAAGATGACCCTCCCTGCCAGCAGGAAATGCTTTGTCACACAGACAAATGTGGCAGATGAATACTCAGCATGATCCTGGGGTATTTGTCATCTGGTGTTCTCTTTCTAATGGGTTTACTGCTGATGATCCAGGTCAGAGAAGGACAAGGTGCTCCACACGGAAAGTTAAGAACAGACTCTTATGCGGGATCACAAGACAAGACCCTAACCCTCTCAACCCTTTAGCTTCCATACTCTAAATGTTCATCTTTTTCCACTCTGTACCTTTTAACCTCAACTCCTAACAAATCTTTCCCCTTGTGTTTGGGCTGCTTTTTTTTCAAAATCTCTGCTACATGCTAGCTTGTCCCTACTTTTATCACCCCCGCGGAGCCGTTCAAGCATCGATTTATTCAGCCGGAACTGTGCAAGGGGATGCATTCCCATAATTTATTGTAACACCATTATCTCCCATATTCTCGATGCAACATTTGACCTTGAAAATGTGAATTTGCAGATGCAGCGAGACCGCATCTTTGCAAAGTCAGATATTTTCTGGCATCCTTGGCAAGGAGGAGGGGAGGGGCCGATATTGCTGCCATGTTTGCCTTTTGGAGATAACACCTCAGAGGTCATTTGAATGACTCGGTGTAATGCGGGTCATATGGTTGCGTAGCCCCGAACGCACTGAGCAACCAACTTCCCAGCATGTGAGATATTTCCTCTCTAGCATTTTTATTATCATTATTATGCGACAGTGGCTGGTTGCTTATGCACGTACAGTCACTCAGTGGACTATTCCCTGAGCGCAGGGCCACACATATGGGGATGGGCGATAACACGAGGGCCAACCTGTACACATCAGGCTGGTTTAGTGTGGAAGTTACGGCGGCGTCTGTTCTCCTTCTATAAGATTTCTCGTGAAAGAAGACTCCATGTCACAAAAATGGAAACCCATAAATGATTCCCTTAACATTCAGGACTAGAATACCTCCAAAACTAACTGTCCTTGACTACTTTGAAAGGAAAACATAAAAGGCAGTGCATGTCAAGACACACATTCCACAGCAAAGTGAAAATTCCTGCCTCTTATCTGTTTGATTTTGCACTTAGGGATTCTTTTTTTTCTTCATCTTTTCTCTTCAAACATCAAGTACCAAAGTCATTTACATGTGCTGGGGGCAACCAGAGTTAAAACACAGACATACAACTTACTGCTGTCTAGAGGCAGTCTCTGAAGGAAATAAGGAAGTTGTAAGGGGTGGGTAAAATAAGGAAACGGAGGAAGGGTAAAATGAAAGGAAAGAGAAAAGCAAGGGAGGAGGAGGAGGAGGAGGAGGAGGAGAATGAGAATGAGAATGAGGGAAATGAGGACGGTAGGGGGTGAGGCCAGTGAAACACAGAGAGTGTAATTCAATTTGACTAAAACTCTCTGTCGTTTCATACGACTGGGGGATTGGCCTAACCACCGAGATGAATTAAAATTCATGAACTATTGAAGAGTGAGCTGCCAGTAGAGAGAGTGGATAGCATGATACAGTTTTAAAAAAAAGCAGGATATTATTTTTTCTTTTTTGTAATTACAAATAAATGAAGCTATTAGTTTACCTTAAATTAAAAGCAGGAGGTTTCCCACAGAGATATCTGATCCCATGTGAAACTCATTTAAGACTGATTTGGGCCCCTATTGAGCTGGCAGGCGATCTGAAATTAGGGTAGCGGAGCATTCTGACTGCATGGTACTGTCTGAGCTCCTCCTGGCTCCATGCCCTTTTTCTTTAGCTTGGATACGGCTAAGGTTTACTCGGAAACCATATCTGCAAGTTACAATTAGGTAATAAAGAAAAGGGGAGGAAAAAAAAGCCAAATTTCCGGCTTGCTAAAGTTTCCCCCACTCGAATGTGTAATCTTATACAGATTCATGAATGTGCTCAGTGGAATCTGGCAGAGGAGAGAACGCCACGCAGCCCCGTTGTTCCTAATGCTTCCCAATCCAGACGAAATCAAAAGAAAATCCAGTGTTTGACTTTCATCCATCCACAATATAAATAACTAATTTATCAATTGTGCTTAAAGAGGCATACAATGGGCAGAACAGAGAACATTGTGTAGCCGGGATAATCCCTTAGAAGATTTATCCTGACGTTGCCTTGAGGGGAATAGTGGGAGCAAGAAGCAGATCCTATTCCCTCCCTCTCAGCCTCTCTATCTCTCTCTTTCTCGGGATACATAGCCACTATCGCGGCTCCTGATCAGCCCTGTTTAGTTATATTGCATTGTGTTCTTTGATATTCCAGTTAATCCGTCAAGTGAAGAGATTTAGCCGAAGATTACAGTGATTCAATGAACTTTTTGATGATACACTGCTCATGTCTGTAGCCCTAAGGCATCTTTCGGGATGCACATTATGTGCATTTGTATGTACGCGTGGTGTTTCTTGTGTGTGTTTAAGTGAGGTGGCAGTCTTCGTCTCCCGTGTGGGCGACTTTGACTGGTACAAGATAGCGGGAGCACTGCCATCGATGGTCTGACAGCCCCAGAGCTTCCCCTCAAGCTACTCTGGAGCTGCTGTAGGCGGTTTGCATTCTAAACATGGATGAGAAAGCATAAACTGGGAGAGTTTGATTTTTCTTAATGTTTTTTTTCTTAAAGTTTTTTTATGCTGTTTTTTTAAATCGGCATGCGTGCACAGTGCTTCCCTTAGAATGTCTGTGTACTTCTCACCTCAAGGACTTTTTCACCCATGATTCCGTTGTCATAACAGCAGGTGAGCCGCCCGCAGTGTGAGCGTGTTGTTGCTTATCTAGTCGATCAAAACCAATGAGCTGCGAATGGCATCACAACAACCGGGTTGCCCTTACAAAGTTTAAAGAAAACATACTTAGTAGTTAATAAAAAAAAATTGTGAATGCTGCATATGCTATAAAATGTTAAAATGGGTCGCCAAATATACTTGGGTGGCCCGCCCAGGTGTAATGTATGTGTGGGAAACACTGCTTGCAGCGGTAGAAAAAATAGGTTCCAAGACACTTGATTCCCTGTTTGGATGGAACTGTTCCCTAATTGCAGCTTCAGGCTTGAGCCAAATCGCGACCACCAAGTCGCGAGTGTATTAGTTTGTCTGCGGTCTGCGTAGCGAAACCTGGTGACTCGTTCTATAGGCACGTCTCCAACAAACAGACCACAGAAGTGTAATCGCGCCCCTCGGACTGCCCGAGCCTGTCTTACAAATTCACCACGCATGTGTTGAACCAAGGTGAGCTGCGTTGCCTGGCAACAAAGCAAACAAGCCGGCACGGATTTGGATAACATCTGTTTTCAGTTCATGAATTCTATCAGTGGGAGCATTCTGTATGTGCAATTACTTGAACCAATCACATGCAAAAGCTTTTTCAATCTGGCTCCTTGAGTGCTGTCACTAGTTATTACAGCGCGTGCTATTTAGCAAAAGTGCATTTGCAGTTTGAAGAGCATCCCAAGATACTAGTGGCATCTAATTGCATTACCTGAAGGAGACTGATGGCGCCAGTTAAAACGGCTGGCCCCTGCTCAGGCTGTGTTGAAGGCAAGTGCTTCTTTACAGGTCATACGTCATGTTTCTGACTGGAATCTTTTGTCGACTAAGTGATTTTCTGACAGCTTTAAGCCTCCACTCGCCTCACCAAATACCCCCATTCCCTAAGCAATCGTACATCTTGCCATTAATCCACTTTCATCCATGTGAAACTAAAACAATGACAGAATGATAATGGCGGCTAATGCTGCCAAATTTTGATTGCACAAATCAGATTCGCTCTCATTAGCTTGCTCTAAATTGATTCATGCATTCGTGCTTGTTTACCTAGCAATAGCGCAAAGCGTCCCAGCAGTGCAATCCATATTCAAGCAGGCCAGCTGTGAGGCCCGCCGCAGCACTTGTCCATGTTGAGCCCCTGAAAACGGCAGGTTTCATTCGTTTTTTTTTCCTTCATTCTGTCATTTCATCATCTTTCCATCATTGCGCCGTCACCCGATTGCTGCTTAATAACCACTGATCAAATCTTTACATCTCTTCATTACGCCGCTCTGCATAATTGAAATCTCTATGTCGCTCCTCCTTGCCAAGGTGACAAAAATGCCACTTTTGAAAATGTACGGCTTCCATAGAAATATAAAAGTCATCTCATGGGCGGCTCAACATCATTTTCCGAAAAGGAGCCAAAGGCAAATCTTGATGACTGAGAAATACAATAAGGTGAAAACTGCCAAGTGACCCTCACAGGATATGTCTCTAGCACCTTCTGTCTTCCACTTCTAGATTTAGTAGGGACTGGAGGGGTTTTTTACCTCACAGTCCTCGTGTCGTCCGGTGGGACTCTCATCTTGGGAATAGCATGCCAGTTTTATTGAGCGGGGAGTGGCAGTGGAGAGAGACGAGGGCCCTCAGAGACGCATGGATGTTTTCCATATTAAACTGCCGAGAGAGAGGGAGAGAGAGAGAGAGAGAGAGAGCGAGAGAGAGAGAGAGAGAGAGAGAGAGAGAGAGAGAGAGAGAGGCTTAAGATCTCACTGGCGAAATGACTTTCCTTTCAGATATCCAAATGCCACTTAAAGTAGCATAATTATGGGAGCCCTGACACATCTATCTCTGTTGTTGGTTTGAGATTCTACCCAACGTTTTGCTATTCCGCTCCCGCCCCTCCTCTCATCTCACTTCTTACCCCACCTACTCATTCCTCCCTCCTCCGTTTCTCCCCCCGCTCTCCCTCCCTTGCACCAGTACCCTTCTTGCTAATTCCCCAACCTCTAACTCCTCCTTTTTTCTGCCTCACTTCCTGCGGAGAGTAAAATGTCTATGGGCATTTATAGTCACATTAATATGAGCGAAAGGATGTGGGGTAATAAATCGCTTTCTCCCTCCCAATGAGCCATAAGACGCGGTGATAAAAACAACTTTTCTGTTGTTGTGCGCTTTTTGCCTCGTGAGGTGAGGGAAGGAAAAAAAAAGAAAAAAAAAGAAGCTGTGTTTGAAGTTCAGATTAGTCTTCAGGGAGTCCCACCTATTGGGACTGTTAACCTTTAGCCATTCAGCTATAAAGCAAGTGAGTTCCATTAAAATACATAATGCATGAGGTGCAGAGATTGCACGCCATTGATCAGCACTTGAATAAATTGAGTTGAAATCCTATTAACATAACCAGTAACACATAAAGTGAGATGAATAAAGTGCAGTATAACACCTGCAAAAATTAGCCGCCGTCAGCTGGGGGTGGGGGTGGTTTGGTGGTGGTTTGTGATGGTTGAAGTGGTCAGGCTAACTGAAGGCAATTTAGAAATGAGCGGTAATGAAGTGTAATTCCGGCTTTTGTGCCGCGTTATGCTCCGCGCTTACCCTTTTTGTTTATCTCTTTGTCTCGCATTATGGGAGCAATCGTGGCCACAACAGCAAATATTAGTGTGGGTAAGACCCTGGTGTGACCATTTCTTAAAGGATTGGAAAACAAGAACATAACCTCATCTGCACCAAGTTTGTTTTGTTTGACTTTTCGGTGCTGCTGATTAGTTTCCTTCTTTTGGCCGGGTATGAAAAGTTGCCATGAGAGACACACAAGTAGCAGCTCAGTGCAATGCTGCGGCATCCGAAGCCAGCATCTTGACTCGCGGCGCCTGTCTGCTTCGCCGTGTGCGTCTATGTGTCTGTGGTAACAACACATACACGCACCCCCAACAACCGCACTCCATTCTCCAGCATAAAGCCTTTTAGAGCAATTAAGGGTTAACCTGTCATCTTTCGTTGACAGGTAGCCTCCGTCCTTCTAAATGGAAGCATGCCACGGCTAACACGCCATGCTGTTTTAAAAAGTGTTTTTCTGTCTTTAGCTTCCCACTCTCCCCCCCCCCCCGCCTTCTTGTATCAGGAATAATTAGGGCAATTAATTCAGGTGGATACCCAGTACAACATATGTGTTTTCAGATTGGGTGCAGGGGAGAGGCTCCGTCACCCGACCCCGCGCAGACTGGGAGATGACCCAAATTAAAGCATGTTTCCTCCCCTCCCCCCGTCCCCCCTTCTCCTCAGATACCCCTAACGACGCCGCCCCCAAACCGCCACCCCCCTCCACCCCGCCTCGCGGTGCCGTGCCAGCCTCCTCACAACAATGCCAGGGAACGCCTGCCAATGGTAGCAGCTCCTTAATGAAATAGTAATTGTGACTGTGACTTGCATGCATCAGTTGCTTCCCTGTCCTGTTCTGTTCCGTCGCACAGTACAGAGGGAAGTGTACTGAGTTCCAGCTCTGTAATTTCATTAATGCTCAGTGTTGCACCTCTGCGTACAGTTTGTTTTCATTACAGCTTTACATTAGCCGTGATTGCCTTACCAAGTCGGTCGCTGTATTGTTTCAAGGTCTTAATAACTTAAGAAACGCCATGTAGAGTGCGCCGGTATGAATCACGTTTTATGGTGTTACACCCAATGAGTGAGATGCATGAAGTACATCGAAATATTCACAAAAGAAGAGCCGTAACGAGATTTTTTGTGTGCTGGCAGTAACAGCTGCTCGGAGAGACGCGGGAGAGTGGAATATTTAAGATCAATATATCATTTATTTTTCGCTGCGAGTCTATAATGGGGCCCCGCAATCGTACGCTCCATTACTGGACACAAGGGCCTAGACTGCTGACCAATCCCACCTAATGAAAACAAATGTACTGGCGGGCTCAAGAAAAGAAATACACTGCAGCACAGTTCATGTTCCAGTGTCATTTGGCATGAGGACTGTGTGGCCCCGGTCTACGCAGAACGGCGGGGCTTAACAACTCAAGTGTGTCATTATGTGTGGGCAGGGAGAGGGAAAGCCAAAAAGTGTCCTAATAGCAGAGCTCTCCTGACACCGCAAACCAGATTGGAGTCATTTCATAGACGCCTAACTGCGGTGGATAACACATTCATTGCAATTAACAGTGCTCAGGGGAAATAAGTAAATCTATCAATCTATCTATCTATATATCTGAATTCTCATTTTGCTACTACAATAAAAAATGCTGGATGTCATGTTTCAACTGTACTGTCTGTCATAGCTCTTTCATCAGAGCACAAATGAGATCAGGACTATTATTTCCAAAGTACCCATGCTGATCTAACATCAGTTTTAGCCTTAGATCATGCCAAAAATGGAAGAAAAACAAGGACACATTTAGTGATCCCAGATCAGCACACCTCCTCTGAGAGGAGGTTTTGATGAGCGCAGCTCCAGATTAGATTAGAGGCCTCGCGCTGATGAATGTAATCCATCATCTTGTAAGCGATGGAAATTTATGACAATTTAGTTTCAGTTACTCTGTCATAAGCCCTTAGCTTTTAGTTTTCAGAGTTGCATAACTACAAACAGAATAAATAAGAACAAATGAAGGCTGTCGGGGTGGCGCGTTTCGTGAAACTTGGGGAATTTTGATTTGTGACCATGACAAGGGACCGGAAACCCATCCTGCGACGAGCCTCTTTTTTCTGCTTCTTTGTTTCACCTTTTGCCTCCTCACCGCGGGCAAAACAAAACGCGTGGCGGTTTCATTTCATCAGCTAAGCTCGGAGATAAAACACGCATAAAACTGGATGTTTTGTGAATGTCTCAACACTTTATTCCAGTTAGCAAGACGACAACTTCTTTGAACTTGCGTTTTTTTTTTTTTTTTTTCCCTCCCCGCGGCGCAGCTACTGTGTAGCCCGTGAAGCAAGTCTTCTGTCTGGGCACCGAGGGAAACGAGCTGATCGGCCCGCTCGACACAAATCTTTTTTTGTTTTTGTTATTCGTGTCATATTTCTGTCAGGTGTGGCAGCTCATCAAGCTGAAATAATGAGGCCATGTTTCATGATTAGTGACAGGACTCTTTAGATATTTATGTGATGGTAAACAGTTTCTTTTGTCAAATAGTTGCTTCCTGTGATTATCTTCACCAAAGATCATTTTACCATTTATTTGCGGTGTTTACATCATGAATGCACATGGAACACACTGTATTTTTTGCAGAAGAGCCTAAATGAATCACTGAAAACGTCTACGCGTACCATAAAGGTTGAAACCATAAATTCAACAATCCAGTGTACAAGTGGGCGTAATAATTTAATTAAGGCAGGATCTGTTGGGCGTGATAGAGGAGTGTGGGCGGGAGTTTTAGCTGCTGAGGAGTCTAAATGTTTTTGCTTTTTTTTTTGGTTTTACATTTCCTAATACCCATTAAGTGACATGAAACAATGCAATTTGTCAGAGGAATACCAATTTAAGTATCTCAAAAAAAAGGAGTCTCCCCCTGCGGTGTGATGTTGTCGTGCACGTACCGTACACAGACTAATCACATCATGCACCGCGGTTCTGATTGGCGCCGTTCGGAAGACAAACGGTGGTACGTTGTCTCCAACATATCACGAGCCAGCGTGCTAACAACAGCCAAGCCACATATCCATTCGAGCGCTTCAGAAAAAAAAAAAAAAAAAAAAGAAATAAAGTGCAGGTTTGGGATGAACTCTTTGTATGCTGCCTGCACAGACAACAGCTTGACAGTTGGTTTCAAAGAACGTCTCGGCACCTGAAGGGAGGTGAGCGGGGAAGGAGAGAATCACAAAAAGTGGTTCAGTCATGCACATCACACCGCTCTTGTTTTTATTAATCCCTACTGTACATCTCTGCCGCACTTAAAACAGACTTTGGCTAGGACCCTCCAACTCACATCAAAGTCCGAGCTTGTTTTGTTGTGCCATCCTCAGAAATGAGACGTTTGCCCAAACGACTGACAGCCTTATTATGCAGATGGGTGGTTCAGGAGTTTGGATTTTTTCTCGGCGTAGGGTAGCGCCGGTTTCACATCAGGTTACAGGTGGAGGAAAACTGATGTGCCGGCTGAATGAGATTATCAGTTTCCAAAATTTGATTTTCCTCACTTCCTGCTGACTTAAAAGTAAAATGGTGTAATGTGAAGCAGCTGGGCTTGTTTAAGCTGAAACCTGACTACCCCTGGACTCCAGTGCAACTGATTTAAAAAAAAAAGAAAAAAGCTAAACCGTGATTGCACTGGAACGATGCTGAGCCACGCACCATATGTATAGTTTCGGAGAGCTGCCTGAACCACTTTACCTTTGCGTGTCTTGCGAGACTGCGCATTGAATTGTTATGTGATTCGACTGTGGGTGTCGCCTCCGATTCCGATGCGATTTCGAAACGGTGCCCCTTCAGTTTGGTGCACACGTCATATTAAAAGTTAATTAAGGCTCCATCCGCCATTATGATGAGTGCGATGTGAGCCGAATACCGATGACGCGTGGCAGTGGGGCTTCGCCGAGCGTGGCGTGCTAAAATCGCACTAATTTAAATAATTGACATTATACATGCTGTGTTGAATAAATAATTAAATAAATAAGTAACACCTCCGGATCATAGCTCGGAATTCTCATTAGAAGGCAAGCTGTGCAACTCCGTGCTCAGGAATGAAAGTCAAGTGAAGCAATTGCAATAATTACAGCGGCAAGAAAAGAGTGTGCGTGCGCGTCGGGAGGGGTGGGGGCTTTACGGAAGGCAATGAGGAGGGAGGTGCTGACTGTCAACAGGTGCCTCTGATTAAGGGTAATCTGGGCAGCCCTCCCCTTCCTTATCTCTGCACTGAGCCCTACTGCCTCTGGATGCCTCGAGCTCCGTGGCTGCCTGGCGTAATGAGCTCCGCAGCCACACAGTGGATGCCCTGCAGGACAGTCCCTACAGAGGCATAATGAGCACTCCAGTGTACCAATCCGTGCTCCCCACCAAGGGGCCCCCCAAGCCTGCCTCCCCTCAGACACGGGGCGGGCACGGCCCGCTCGCCAGAACCTTCCCGTAGCCGACCTGCACTCCCAGCTGCGCTTCTGAGCTAACGCCATCCCCTCTGGGTTCGGTGTGATGTCCCTGCGTGTGCGGTAGGGAGGGATGGCCCGGAGCCCAGGCTTGGCATCAATCACTTTACATCGAGAGTGAGGTGGAAAAAAAAAAAAAGGCAGAGGCGGCGATAGGGATTGAGTTGCAGCACAGATAGAAAAGGGAGGCACGGGACACTGGGATGGAGTGCCGGGTGAAGAGCGAGGACAGCTGAAGTAGCCGGGGATGGAAAACGGTAAATGATGGTAGAGGGATGGAGAGGGTGAGTGAGTGCGAGAGAGGCAACGAAAGATAAATTGTACGAGAGAGGGAGATAGGTGTGGAGAGAGAAAAGGGAGAGAGAGAGGGAGAGAGAGAGAGGAGTATCCGGGTATAATGAGGTCTATGGAGGAGGGTGGGTAATGAGAGGGGGGGGGAGAGTGTCAGAGTCCAAGGTGAGGAAAGATAGTGGAGGAGAGAAAGGGAGAGATGGAGAGAGAGGCTCTTTTGCCAAACAGCGGTCCCTCTGTTGGTGCTGGGGTGGATCTGTGTGTTTAAGAAACTGCACCGCTGTGCTTTTGCTCTCTTAAACAACCGGGAGGTGGGTGAGAGGATCGACGGGCCTGACCACGGAGCCAGGGCTTTGAAGCTGCCTCACGCTGAGAGAAACTGTATTGGATTTAGAGAGACTGCCTTTCAAAATAGCAAGAAAAAAAGAAAAAAAGAAAAAAAAAAAAGAGAGGGGAATATGAAAGACAAAAAGCAAACGGAGGGGGGCAGAGAATCAAAGGGAAAGGGGAGGAATATGCGAGACACATAAGCTTGACATGACTCAAACATGTGATGTTGCTCATCTCTTTCTCCGTTTGAGAGATTAGCATAACAATTATCATTTTTTCCGCGAGCCCGCGTGCAGATAGCGAGATGGCAATCGCGAACATGGTGTAGCATTCATTAGGATTATTCACCATCATTAACTGTGGTCATGAGCAATCTCCATGGTAAGAAACGATTCCATCTGTTTCCTCGGATTGGTCGTCCTTTTTGCATTGGACGGGGGGGGGGAACATTAAGCAGCGCAGCTTCAGACGTATGTGTGCCAGCGTTTTTGCATTTTGTGGATGCGTTTTTTTTTGTCCGTGTGAACGCCTGCGCATGTGTGTGTTCTAAGACTTTCTCTGTAGTCCGGGAGTAAAAACGGCACTCATCATCTTTCATCTGTGCTGCATTTATTCTACAGTTAGCACTGCAGCAGCTGTTGCAGCCATACTTTTTTCCTTTTCTGTTTTTTTTTTCTTCTTGCCTTCTTCTCTCCCTCAAAATGCTGTAAACTTGGCATTTTTAAAACTTAAAAATCCCGTGCTTCTTCAATGGCAGGGAAGTCGGATCACTAGTCGCACCTGCCTGCATGTGAAAAGAATACATTTCCGTTTTTCTGAAGGAATTCACTCGGGGAATGGAGTACGAGCACGGCATTATATACTGATACACAATAGATACAGTAAAATGAGAAACTTTCCTACTACAATAGCTACATCTGTATCAGAGAGGATTAGCATGGCGGGTAGGATTGGACAGTGTGTCTTGTTTTAATTGCCGTGTATTTTAAATGACTTCCCAACGCTCTTCTTCTTGAATAGAACCTCTGCGGGGCCCAAAAAAAAATCGTCTTTTCAGAAAATGGTTCCATCTGGGAATAAGGATTACATTATTATTATTATTATCTTGTGAGGGATTAAGGATTTGTCTCAACCAGTGAGTGTTGCCCTGAAAAATACAAGTAAATCACAACACAGTGTCACAAAGTCTATTGTTCAGATCCTGAAAATGTATAAGAAAAAAAAAAAAAAACAGACATTAAATCCTGAAAAGGAGAGGTTTACATCCTCTGAACAAGGGCAATGTGCTGTTTTAGCTGTCATAGAATTGAGGCTCGGAAAAAAAAAAAAAAACGTGTTAGAATGATGCCTGGCAGCAGAGTTCAGCTACAGTTCCGGTAACAGTTTTCTGTCTGAAATGACAAACCTGTGTTTGGACTTTTTGTTATATGCCGGTGTCACATGCGAGCTCATCTTTCACAGGTGACAAACGACTTGAATTCAGGCAGTTGCAAGCTAGTTGCCGAATAAAGCTTGCAGACATTCTGTCTGTTTGTTAGTTCTCTCTCAGATTTTAGGTGCCATCAGTAGCTATTATCTTGCTGTTATGTTGCACAAAAGGGGAAATAAACATGAAGTATGAAGACACGGTATATTGTACATCGAGAACTACCGCTAAAATGCACCCAAAATTGGTATCATTGCTTGTTTTCACATCTGTCACTTGGCTTCAGCGCAGTATAAACAGTGAGGACACCATAACAAAGCACTGCCCACAGCCACAATTGACCTTTGGGGTTCTGATCCCTTAATGTGTTTCTCTGTGTTGCTGCTGATAAAGCCTTCCTTCGCCTCTGTCCAAATCTATAAAGCTTTTTTTCCAAAGATGCTGGTAATGCGGAGTGAGAGACACAAATATCCTCCCCATTCCATGGTCATAACCTCTGCGTCTGCCATCGATAGCTCTAATAGGTGTTTAGAAGGCCTTGTATGTGCCTGCCGTTTGATGGCCAGCTGACGGTTCCGCATGTCATTCAGAGAGAGTGGTTTGTGTTGAGGAGGGACAGGGGGGACGGGGGGAGGGGCTGAAGCCGGAGCACAGTTTTCTAGCAGGATGTCAGAACATGTAATCAGGGCCAATCTCTTGTACATTGTAACGCTGTAGATTTACATTATTCATATATGTCGGCATGAAACGGAAAAATAAAAAGATTTGCAGTTGTGTTTGTGATCATAGCACACCAGCGATTATGTTCAAAACAGGCGAGGATTGACAGGGCAGCCTGGAGAGCTCCGGGTTACAGATTGATTTCTGTTCAGCGCAAATTATTGACCATGTACTGGCGAAGACAGTATTTCACTCTAAATGACTGCACTACGAGTTTATGTCTCTGACACTGTTTCCCAGGGCATAATTGAGTATTGTGGGGACACAGACAGACAACAACAAAAAATAACTTTCTTATCAAAAACCTTGAGCTGTATTAAAAAAAAAATCTGCAGTTTAACTTAGTGAACGAATAACTATAAAGCAAAAGGACCTCTTTCAATATTTCCTTTGCACATCTCGAGAACTCTTCATCCGATCTGGGCTGTTCTGAAAGGTTGAGACCGGATCTGTAAACCTCTCACATGACCACATAATCCGTACTGAACAGCGTGTTTTGAAGAGGCACTGCGCCGGTTGTTCAAAACTGTGATTTAAAGCAGCAGACAGTTTCTGACGTTAGCACTTCCCAGCGGTGGTTTCTCAAAGGTGCAACAGACTGACTGGCCAGTGTGCTACTGTACCTACTGTCTTGTGGCTTGGTTGTTCTAAAGGTTTGGTCATTTTCACCGCAGTCGCGCGGCCCAGCATAATGTTGCATTTGTTTGAGAACTGTGGTCATGAATTATGAACACATTTGTAGCATGAGTTCCACATGTAGCGAGTTCCTTCATGTTCAATATCCATGAGTTAGCTGAAAAATGTGAAGTTGTTACTGGAAATGTAAGGTTCATTCTCATGTAGAGATGGGTATGAGCTATTCTTTGTCAGATATCAATGTCTTATGGCTTGAATAGAGGTACATTATAATATTCTTTGTCAAAATTAAATTGAAAAAAATTGAGGGTCATATTATATTGAGACTAATAATTGTCTGTAGAAAGCAAGCATTTTCCTTTTGAAGTGACTATCCTTCACCAAAAGGACGAATCTGCTGGTTACTTCTCATTCAGTTGGAGATGGGGAAATTAAGCATCAATTCATAATGTTGCACAAAAGGAAAACTGGGATTATATCATCAAGGTACTTCAAGCTTCAATGAGAGATGGTCAACAAGGTGCTGGTCTTGAGGTCTATCTAATCTCGCGCATGATTCATTATTATTATTATTGTAACTCACAACTCTCTGAAAAATATGAATACGGACTCACTTTCAAAAATGCTTGCCCACGGCAGCAGTCCAACGCAGATTACTTGCCCTAACGAGGGCTAAATTGCATTCTTTTGCTCAGGATGAGCAGTGGGATTCGTAAAATTAGATACCTACTGTCTTACCCCCTGCATCTCACATTGGCCTGCAGCAGCCTGCTGCTGCTCGGCCAGAAAAACTCCCCACTGTGGTTTCACGAAACCAATGAGATTATTTCTGCTTGCATAGCAGCTCTGCCTCTGAAAACTGTTTGTATAGCTAAAACCCCAATCTGCCTGCATGTCCTGGTTCATGTGTGGCCGTAACTCCCTAGACTGGGGGTGTTTGGTCGAAGCCTCTGCGCCTGCTAGTAGTGTGGAACACATGCCTGGCACAACCGGTGCCACGGGGGAATGGCACACACAGCTGGTTTGATTGGGCTCTGGCCTTAATCGCCCATGTCTCTGCCATCAGCGCTCAAGGAGCAGTCACACACATGCTAACTGTGATCATACAAGGGAAACTGATTGGAACCTTCCAGATTCATTCCCAATCAAATCCTGAATCACGCTCAGACAGATAAAAGGCTGCTGTTGCTTTGTGAGATGGGTATCAAATGTCTAACGAGAAAGCTCGGGCCAGGCATTCAAGAAGCTACTTAAAGTCCCAATTCTTATGCGGACGGACGAAAAGGGTCTATTTGGAGAGAGCTGATTGTTGGGCGCAGACTGCTGGGTGAGTGTGTATGTGCTAAAGATAAATACATCTGTGCAAATGCATTAGCCATGCATACTTTAATCCTAAACATGCTTTCAAAAGGCTGCAACATAAAAACACAAGGGGTCAGAGAGGTCGTCACCGAGCATCTCCGCCGAGAGGAGAGTAGACTGCTCATCGAAACAGAGTGGCTTCTCTGTAATTTGAAAAAACAGAAGGTGATTAGCATATGTTTGCAAAATCTACCCCCTGAAAAGGCTCACGTTCGTTTGTTTCCTCAAATGCAATGTTTTGCATCGCCGAAATCAGAGCAGCCGAGATGTTTATCATTCCTGACCCCTGCTCTCGAAAAATGCAGTTAAATGAAAAAAAAAAAGTCATAGAGTGGATTTGCTTATGCATAATACATACATCGGGTAAATAAACTCGATAAAGATTGCATTTATTTTCATTCATCAAAAAATAAAGTTTCGCCCTCGCTGTGAGAAGCAGTCAATAACAATGCGTGGCTAATGTAATTTTGAATACACTTAATGCTCTGCTCACCCGACTAGAGAGAGAACCGCGGTAGTAAATTGGTTGACTGTTACTGATAAGCTTAACAGCATCCAAGCATTTGAATGAGGGCATTAATGGTTGTTTAAAGCGGGAATAATGAAGTGACAACGACAGTGTTGTGTTGCCTCTTGCTCTTGAGAGGAGTGCCTGCCAGCAGAGGGGAAAAATGGTGACTTCTAAAGGAAAATCGGCAGAGAAGTATCACTAGTAGGTCATCAGAAGTTAGAGAATACTGTAATTGCGGACTGCGAAAAAGGAAAAAAAAAAGGAGAGAGAGAGAGAAAAAAAAAAAGCTCAGCCTCATTTCAGGATAATTGTGTCTTTATGTAAAAAAGAAAAAAAAAAGCAGCTTCACACACCCTCACGCGTGCACACACAGATATATTCAGTCACGCACTCACATACGAACGGGCGTCCCCCCCCCCCCTTAATCTTTCCGGCACACACCCATGCACACTCGCGCGCAAAACACACACAAACAAGCACAAAATGCAAGTGCACGGACACAAAAGCGAAATGTCCTCGCAAAGTAGATGAGCCCCATTCTGTGTCGAATTGAAAGCATCTGCAAAGCCAGTTCCTCTCGGCCGTGGAGGCGTGCATCAGCCGGCAGAAGCGCCTGCTCGGTGTCCCAGAGTGGCTCGCGTAACACTTGGCCTGCTCCCTTGCCACTGCCTGGATCAGAGAGGCCCACTGCTATCATCTAGGCGCTGGCAGCAGTGAGGCTAGGCTTAGAATGACAAATTGGTTAGAGGGAGTGAGTGACGAGAGCAGGCCAAGAAATATACTTTGAAGAGAGAAATGCATTCCGGGTTGTGACAAGCATGCCGCATTATATGGTCAAGTGTACAAGTCTGACTCCCGCCATGTGGATTGATCCGGATCCCAAAGACACTTAAATGAGGCGAGGCGCTCTCATCAAGACAATGCCAAAGTATTTATCTTAGAAAGTCACCCAAAATATTACTGGATTAGAGGGCTTTTCAGCGCAGTCTCTCGTCTCGTGGCCTCAATTTGTATCAAACTGCCCCTCCTCTCCAAACTATCTGAGCGACAATGATTTTGTGCTGTTTGCCCGTTAGCTTGTGTTTTAGACGCTGACGGCATGGTAATAATCACAAGTCTCTAAACACACATATAATTATATGCAACTTAATCCGAGGAGACCTCTCTCCTCCCAAATCGGGGAAATAACTCATTTGAGACGATTAGGGAGAGAATCAGCGAGAATTCACATGGTTTTTATTATTTATTTATAACGCCATGCAAATGCAACTCGCACTGATGATTCATTGGTTCTTACTCTATCACTTAATTCACTATTTCAGCAAACTGATCATTTCCAAATGACTTTTTCCCCATCGTGATCATCTGTGATTACAGCCGGAAAATAATGCTATCTGATTACAGTCTGGCAGAAGCTGTCTTTTCAAATGAAAAAATACGAGGGAAGAAGTGCTACGTTTAATAAATGTTTTGGTTACGAATTGAGCTGCCACTGGAAGTGGTGAGAGTGCATACAAGATGTGGTCGTGCGGCTTTTGTCTGGGGTGAAATAGTGAAAAAAAGCTCCTCTCTCACTGGAAGCTCAGGTGCTGCAGCTGCCAGCATTGAGCTGAAGTAAAAAAAAACTTGAAACCGAAAAAAAGACAGAAACAAAATGGGCGCACCAAGGCAAGAATTACAAATTAAGGTGGCATATCGCCAGAACGACTGCCAGCAGCCACTTACTGGATTCTTTTTATGCAGCCATAAGCATAGCTACTGTTAGCTTGTTAGCTCGGTTAGCCATGCAGCTATAGAGGAGAGCCCGGGGAGCGCTGGTGTGTACACTGACAGCACAGGTGCTTTAGAGCTCCAGGAGAAAGTGATTTATTGGCCCAGGGCTAACTGGATAGCATGGTAACTTCAGCGGCTATCTTTTCACAACACTGTTGTTTACTCACATGTTGTTGATAATTCAAGTACATGTTTTTTTGACATATTGCACTTTTCAAGACATCACGGCCATAGAACTGATACATAAGCCTTTGCATAGCCACTGGATTTGCAGTGTACGTGAAGCAGTCCTGTGTTTTTATTTCATTTTTTGAAAACATATTTTCCTAATGTATAGTCATAGCAGTTGCGCAGGCGATAAAAACAGTGTTAAGCTTCCTCGACATGTTTTAGATTATTATAAACCCGCATCGTATGAAATCCTGTTCAAGTTAATCCACAGCGATACTGTAGCACTTGTAGAAACAATCCGCGGTAGCAGAGAATCACACGGACGGCAAAAGGATCTCTAGAGAATGAGGATTGGCGATCGAGTTGATAGCGGCTGGCTGCTTGGTTGTTGGATGTGCATTGGATTCTACCCAGCGAGAGTAAAATACACCGGACATTTTTCACAAAATGTATTCAAACAAATCCAGAGCAGCCCCTGCAGTTTGCATTTGATTTGAGTGTATAAAAAGGAATAATGAGAATGAACCATTATGCATGAGCATTGTAGCATTGCCACATTTGTTAGTCATGCCCATTCTGAAGACTGACTGATTTACTAGTATGTGGTCCCGCTGTATTAGAAGTGAGTTTGTTCTAAACACAGCAGCTTTGTAGGTTGTAATTACATTGTTTTTCTGCAGGGTTGTTGGCACCTTGGTCAAAGGCAAGCTCCCGTGTGCCTCCAGGACTCCCTCTCATGTAAATTAGGCGCTCTTTCCTTGCCAAAGCAATCATGACATTGCACTGGTGCAATGCTAGGTCTGCAAATAAGCCATGTCAGAAGCGCACACACACAAGACACCGGATGTAACCCTCTTCAATTCGCTCTCTGAGCAAACTGCGGAGCTGTACCAGTTGGCATCTCTCGAATTTCGGTTTGAAGTTGTAGAGTATTTTACTTTTGTTGTCAAATTGCTTTGCAAATGAGGCCCACCCTGGCACGATTTCAAAGAGCTTCTGCTATATGTGCAGCTTCCTCCAGGCACTACTTTCTGAACCTTCATCATTCTGTATGCATATGCACAGTGCTGCACTAAGCTCACATGGAGGACTAGATAAACATGCCAAGCTGGGAGGAAGATGGAAGGCAGCATGCTTATGTCTTGTCAGCCTGTCTGTATGTTGTTTCTGTGTTCCTCAGCTTGACTGACATGGTCTATCTAATAACATGGCAGGTAGACAGTATGAAAGCCTCGTAGGTTTTTGCCCATTAAAATGATATTCAATCATTTTTTGATGGGGCGTTTATTTATTTATTTTTTTATGCCCGAAACCACGCCTTATAATGATTCAGGGCTCGAGTGCCATTCACATTGAAAGGTTGAGTTGCTTGAAGCGAGATCAAAATAATTGTTTTGATATGTCCCATTTTTTTTTTCTTGGCAATGACATTAATAGGGGGTGATCGTACAATGATAGAAAAAAAATGTTTTGAGGTTTTTGTTGACTAAATTTAAGCCATGGATCCCCTGGCTCGCTGTTATAGGGTTTTTTCGTCTGGGCATTGTGGAAAAGGCATTGCCGTGCGATACAAGTGTTGCACATATTGCGTGTCCCTTTGATTGCATGTCCAAGTCAGCCACTAAATAATAATAATGCAGGGATTGAAACAGTGCAAAATAGCCCAAGGCTCAGAAATTGCTAATGAACAGCAGCAGGGTGCAGTTGGGGGTGCGTTTGGGGAGGGGGGCGAAACCTTACTTCCTGTTTTTCAAAGGCAAATAATCTATGGTCGCCTTTCTTTATACTCAAAACATCTATGCCGATGCCTCAAACGCTGGGGAACCATTAAATGTATGAGTACCTCACTGTGCACCATAGGAAGAGTATCATACAGGGGCTCTGTGGAAACAATTTGGGGCTAAAATAAATATGCGTCTTCTTCTTCATACATGTCATAGAAGTGTTAAACTTCAACACATGGCAGCTTTATCTGGCATAGCACTTTGGGTTTTTTTTTGTTTTTTTTTACACTTCTTACACTGTCTTCTTTCACTGCCTGTCATGAGGTCTTCTCACACTGCAGAGAACCATCAAGCAGGGGGGAAATCCGTGGAGAGCGATAGAGACAGAAGACAAGAAAAAGAGAATATATTTGGTGCTATGTGCTGCAGATCAAAAACATGGCAGTCACATGATCAAAGGCATTTGATAATCCTTGAACTACATTGCTCCTTTAATCCTAGTGAGAGAACTATATTTTATCGGGGGGGGGGGGTGAAACAATGTCAGGGTGGTGAACGGATCGGGAAAAAAGCAGTAACTAGCTGCTGGAAATGCATTTTACATTTGAGTCGGCGAAAGACGACGACATAAAGCCTCCTTGTGTGTGTGGGGAATGGAGGATGAGCTGGTGGGGCTGCAAACACAAATGTGCCACAAGTCCCTGTCCACTCACCACTGAATAGTGCTCTTGTTTTTTTCATGGGGCTCGGGGAAGTTGGCTTGTGGAATGTGACCGGACTACTATATACTACATCTGGCACATAGAAACAGAGGGCGAGTTACGCAAAGGTCTGGGCTGATATTCCTTTTAAAGGGACACTTCACAACGAAATCAAATATAAATATCTTCTTCCAGACTTCCAGAAATCATAAAATTGTGTCACTGAAAGGATATATTATCCAAATGTCCTTGCGCATGTAAAACATAAATAAAGTTCAAAAGTCTGCACCAACAGAAGCTCCCCTCTCCCACAGAAAACACTACTCCTGAAATGCCACGTCATAACTCTTGCATTGAAATCTGTGACTCTGTGACATCACACTACGTCATCATGTCACACTGTTTTACCACAGCTGCTCTATCGTTGTTAGCGGTGCTGGGTCAGGTATGTACAAACTGACCAATCTGAGCAGATTGAGTATTCAGGAGGGGGGTCTTAAAGAGACAGGAGCCAAAACAGAGTGTTTCAGACATAAGGGGAAGACAGAGCTGCAGCACTGGACAAAATTAGAAAACTAGTGTGTGTTTTGAGCATCAAAGCTTTCAAACCTTTTCTCATTTTCACCCATAACACAATTTTGAACCTGAAAATGTGCATTATATGTCTTCTTTAACCCATTTGTGCCCAGATTTTTTCCAGATTTGTAAGGCATATCATTTTATCAGTTGAGTCCCTCTGAATCATGTTATGTATTTATTTTTTCCATTTTGTACTTAGTTTTGAAGAAAATAGCATTTGTATGACTGGCAACAATTGTTGCCAGTGGGCACACAGCTTGTCACTAGGTCAAATGTCACGTAATAATAACATAGAAATAATAATGATAATAATAATAATATAGTAATAACAAAATAATAATATAGTCATAATGAATAATAACAAAAAGATGGAGGGGGGGTGGGGGGTGTAAAACAAGAAAAATATTTATAAAACTGTACATGGATACCAATGGATTTTATCATCCCAGGAAGGTAGCTAATGATCATGGTTCAAACCTTGGTTCCCCCTGTATAAAATTCAAAACAAACAATTTGAACTAGTTTCTTTATTTAAAATAACCTTTTTATCAGATATACATCTCAGCAGTGGCGTGCACAGACTTTTCGAAGGGCAGGGGCGAAAATACAGCGCGTTCTCGCCACTGAAGAGGGCACTTTAGCGTGCATTTTGGCTCCCAAGAGGGCACTTTTGCCCGCATTCTTGCCACCCAAGAGGGCAGTTTATCATGTTTTAACCAGCCAAGGGGGCAGTTTATTGTGTTTTGCCAAGCAAGAGGACACTTTAGCATGCGTTTTGGCTCCCAAGAGGTCACTTTAATGCTTGTTTTGGCTCCCAAGAGGACACTTTAGCGTGCGTTTTTGCTCCCAAGAGGGCAGTTTAGCGCACATTTTTGCCACCTAAGAGGGCAGTTTATCATGTTTAAACCAGCCAAGGTGGCAGTTTAGTGTGTTTTGCCAAGCAAGAGGGCACTTAAGCATGCGTTTTGGCTCCCAAGAGGTCACTTTAGTGCTTGTTTTGGCTCCCAAGAGGACACTTTAGCGTGCGTTTTTGCTCCCAAGAGGGCAGTTTAGCGCACATTTTTGCCACCTAAGAGGGCAGTTTATCATGTTTAAACCAGCCAAGGTGGCAGTTTAGTGTGTTTTGCCAAGCAAGAGGGCACTTTAGCATGCGTTTTGGCTCCCAAGAGGTCACTTTAGTGCTCCTTTTGGCTCCCAAGAGGGCACTTTAGCGTGCGTTTTGGCTCCCAAAAGGGCACTTTAGTACGCGTTTTTCAACAATTGGGCCACGAGGGGGTGGCGACCACCTAAAAATCTTATAGACACAGGCCTTGAATACCTGTGAATTTATTTAGCCAGGAAGAGTATTCTAAGAGGACTAAAATGAGCCGTTGTACATCATTCTTCAATTTGAAATAAGTTAATTATGAGCAATCCTACAGACAGTGTTTTCCTTTAGTTAGCGACAAGCTATGTGCCCACTGGCAACTTTTGTTGCCACTCACAGAAATAAGCCCATGAACAAAAAAATATTCATCCCAGGTAAAATTTTTTGGGGGAGGGTTAATCTAGAGACTTAAATGATTAAATAATTATAAACATGTTTGGGGGGGAAATCATAAGAAATTTATGAAAATTGCCTCTTTCCAGGAGGATTTGCATCAACCATGTCTTCAGTCAGAAGTAGCAGGAAGCAGATTTTTGAGATTTTTTATTATGAGTAGAAAATGACAGTGATACACTTCGGCAACAATTGTTGCCAGTGGGGCAAAACGGGTTAAGATTATCCACATACCTTGCTGTAACCACTTTAATGCGGGAACTATTTTCTCTCTGCCGATCTACCTAAGGTGCAGCAAACAGGATCGTTGCTAAATCAGCATGTCTCCAAGAAATCAGACGGAGAAACATCATGTTTCAGTTATCTTTCCGTTTCCTCGGGAAATAAATTTTATTATATATCATAGCATCGTGCTCTCTGGGCCTCATCAAATTACAATAACCACGCCAAGCACTGTGAAAAGACAAAAACATCAATATGTGGTGTAATCCAAGACCCTCTGTTGCAGGCCTTGTCAATAGTGTTTGCCTATCAGATATAAAATGTTCCAGACCAAAGGTGAATCGAAAAATGACAGTAGTTTTCTCTTCCTCATCTACATTTTCCTGTCTTACACGATCCTCATCACAATTGTTTTTCCTGTAAAAACAGGAGTCTGAGTTATTGCTCGTGAAGCTGAATGGTTTTCCACGCGGATGAAAAATTAATGACTAATAATTACCTTTTACATGTGTGTGTTAGAGTGTGACAGTGGAACAAGGGGTAAATAAAAAGTGATGTTTTGTTCTGCTCAAAGAATAAAATGAGATTGTATTAAAAAAAGAAGAACAACAACGGTGATTATAGCCCGGGGAGATCTTGCGATGTGTTTGTGTGTGTGTTCAAGAAAAGGGAATGGGATTTAGATTATCTATGGTTGGTATCAAGCTCAACCAGCATCCTTTATTCACTACAACTAAAGCGCTGAATCCAGGCAGTTTTCCGCTAAACACACACACACACACACAACAAAAAATGCTTCTTTCACATCATTTGTGCTTTTAAATTAAAATGGTTGGACTACAGCACCACATTTGCAATTTTTATTTTTTTTCTTTAATTAAATCTCTTAAGAAAACAAAACATTTCCTACTCGGTGAATCCTGTTTTGGCTTCTGACTTTTCCGTGCTGATTACACGGAAGATTTTGACCTTTTGATTTTTTTTATTAACACCTCGAACCATTCTGGCGTGACTGGGTGGTTGTCAAGTCGACTTCAGATGGCAGGGAAAAACATACGCTGCAGGGTTATCTTGGGCTTTTCATTCATTCATTTGCAGTATTGTTACTCTTGATCGACCAACAGTGGCGTGGGCCGGAATCATTAGCATATTGTAAGAGCTCCGGCTCAGGCCAAAAATTAATTTGACCGTCCTCAGTATTGTTCGTCCGGCGCCACTTCGATCAGAAGTATACAATATTTACGTCACAATTCTGAAGGCAGTTTCTTGAAATCTAGGTCATTGTGTCCCCCCCCCCCCAACAGATATACTATCATACCATCTACAACCCTGCAACACACACAAGCAAATTCAATTTCCTGCTTTCATCCCCAAAGAAAATAACTCATGTTTATTTGTCACATCAATTAAGATATCATGCTCGTATAGCCTACTCAATCTGTAGGGAAAATTTTGTCTGTTAATTCCACCGTCCCAGTAAGACCCATTTATTCATTTATATTTCATGACGTGGTGTTTATGCAGTGAAAGCCTGGCATTTTTCTTTTTTTCTCTCTCTCTCTCGGTTTGCCTTGGCCATTGAGGTGTTCTCCTTCGACGTCGCAATGAAATATAGATGTAAAGAGTCTGGAGAGTTGAGTGTCTCATCTGTCCTGGTGATACCATAAGGCAGCCATTAATAGTGTCAGGGAGCATCAGACATACCACAGGCACATAATTGGATATGAGGGCATAACTGAAAGCACCTGCTTGAAAATCAACAGGGCCTTTCCCAGGAGGCAGGCCCTTTGGTAGATTCCCAAAGAAGTTTGCAGAGCCTATTCACTTCCCTGCTGTTTTTTTTTTTCCTCAGCCATTGCTCTTTTCATTTCTCACTGAGGTCAGCTCAAAAATGGCTTCTTGTTTTCCTTTTCTTTTTTTTTTTTACGGTGGCATTGTGAGTATGCAAATACTTTGGATCTTGCATAATCACAAGCAGCAGGACCATCTGTTGTTGGCTTGTTGACTTACCTTGCGTCTGCCTTTTTAATGGTGTTTTCTTGTATCTGAGTGATGTATTGGTGTATTAACAATGTGATAATCAGTTAACCTCAAAAAAATGCATCCGGGCGTGTGTATATGCAAAAGTCCAAACATATGTTCAGTGAAATCTTCTGACAAAGACGGATTTATAATCTTTGTGGAGGGATAGAAGGAAGGGGGGAAACAGGCAACACGAAAACAATAATACATCACCATGCCCGCTCACATGAT